>NW_026046163.1:5000-7500 GCF_023864275.1 Schistocerca cancellata
ACCTAACCCACGTTGTGCCTTAACCTAACCCACGTTGTGCCTTAACCTAACCCACGTTGTGCCTTAACCTAACCCACGTTGTGCCTTAACCTAACCCACGTTGTGCCTTAACCTAACCCACGTTGTGCCTTAACCTAACCCACGTTGTGCCTTAACCTAACCCACGTTGTGCCTTAACCTAACCCACGTTGTGCCTTAACCTGCTCTGTAATTGGCATATGACACGTTACATTAATCTAGTGTTGTCTAACCACAACCCTCTGAATATAGTTCGCTACTCGCACCGCCCACCCTCTTGTGTGTCGTTTCATGTTGAACACTTCGCAAGTGTTGCTTACTTTTTACATGCTCCCGCTGTACACTGTAATGTGGACAACTGCAGGATGTACATCGCCCCCCCCCCCTCCACCCTGCCTTCGCACGCTGGTCGTTCAGGTGCTTGCGTGTTCAATGCCCTTCGCAGCTGTTCACTGGCATTCGCATGTCGAAGCGCTCAGTCTACGTCGTGGTACGGCCTGTGTCCACTGTCCGCTGATATCGTAAGCTTAATCCTCACATTGTACTGCACATAGGTCCGTATGTACTGAATGATACGCTGTGGCACATGTGTGACCGTACGACTGCGCCCAACAACAGCGAACCATACGGTCCAAATGTTGTGCACTCAGCCACGTGCCGTCTCCCCATAACAGCTACATTGCAGTGTGGTACGCCATAGAGACGTGTGGGAGTAACGGACGCCCTGGATGGCGATCAGCATGAGCCGTCTGTTGATGTAGTGGCGCGTGTATTCAAACGTAGTCGTCTCTTCTCACACAGTGTGATAGCATGGTGCACCGCGTTCCACATCTGCGACATGGTACAGATGCTGGTTGACAGTCGGTCTCGTAATGGACATCGCATACGTAGGGGGCCACCTCCCACGTGTTCTCTAGTCGTGCACATTTTGTTGCGTGTATGTGGGCAGACGTAGTGTGTCGTGACACCTAACAGACAGGTATGCAATAATCGTTGCATTTGCAAACTGGGATGGACGTCTACGTTTGCTGGTGACGTGACGCAAC
This sequence comes from Schistocerca cancellata, assembly GCF_023864275.1. Taxonomy (NCBI): domain Eukaryota; kingdom Metazoa; phylum Arthropoda; class Insecta; order Orthoptera; family Acrididae; genus Schistocerca; species Schistocerca cancellata. The sequence goes on from NW_026046163.1 coordinate 6,065, forward strand.
GCAAATGAACAACTGGTAAACCCATTGTGGTGCGGTTGTTGTTGCTGGAGGTAAATCAGTAAGGGCAAATCTGTGTGTGAAGCGATACGCGGCGGTGGCTGGGTGGGACCGTCCCCGGCCGGTGAGGGGGGGCCGCCCGGCGTGCTGGCCGCGCGGTGCGTGGGCGCACGCGCTACAGCCGGCTGGTGGGGGCGCCCAGTGGCAGGCGCGCCGGCCGACGGACGCGGCAGGCGGCGCAGCTGCGCGCCGGGGCACCCTGCGCGCGGCGCCGGGCGGCCAAAGTGGGTCCTCGCGGGCCCGGTGCGAAGCGCGGTGGACATCTGCAGTGTGCTGGTCCGACTGAGGACTGTGTGCGTTGAGGATGCGCCGCCCGCCCGGCACTCGGCGCCGCGACGCCGTCTGCTGCTCGGTCGCCCCAGCGGTTCTCGCTGGTGGTTTGTATCGCAGTTGTGCAGACGTGTTGGCACGTGCGCTGTGCTGGGAGAGTTCGCTTCGGCACCCACGTGGGGCCTTTGCCCTTCTGTGGCGCTGGCGTTGGAGCTGCCGGTCACCGTAGGTGGCGCGTGTTGTCTCCCGCCGGCAATGCCACGACAGCACGCTCCCGGGCCTCTGTCGGCAGCGGCAAGCTCAGTTGGGAGCACGGGTGGTCGCACCTAAAGCGTCTACTCGCCTAACTCCGGGCGATTGCGCCTCTCTCGAACCCGACCAAGTACTTAGGACGGCGCTGCGCGCCGCCGGGACCTGAGAGGGTTTCGAGGTGTATTGTGCAGGGGAGCTCAGCCTCCTCCTGTTTGCAGAATAATTGAGCGGACGCTTGCGTGTTCGCGCGGGCCCCTGGGACACACTCCCGGGCGGCCGGCTGCTCAGCTCTAGTTGACGCAGCTCCCTGGTTGATCCTGCCAGTAGTCATATGCTTGTCTCAAAGATTAAGCCATGCATGTCTCAGTACAAGCCGCATTAAGGTGAAACCGCGAATGGCTCATTAAATCAGTTATGGTTCCTTAGATCGTACCCACGTTACTTGGATAACTGTGGTAATTCTAGAGCTAATACATGCAAACAGAGTCCCGACCAGAGATGGAAGGGACGCTTTTATTAGATCAAAACCAATCGGTCGGCTCGTCCGGTCCGTTTGCCTTGGTGACTCTGAATAACTTTGGGCTGATCGCACGGTCCTCGTACCGGCGACGCATCTTTCAAATGTCTGCCTTATCAACTGTCGATGGTAGGTTCTGCGCCTACCATGGTTGTAACGGGTAACGGGGAATCAGGGTTCGATTCCGGAGAGGGAGCCTGAGAAACGGCTACCACATCCAAGGAAGGCAGCAGGCGCGCAAATTACCCACTCCCGGCACGGGGAGGTAGTGACGAAAAATAACGATACGGGACTCATCCGAGGCCCCGTAATCGGAATGAGTACACTTTAAATCCTTTAA
>NW_026046163.1:15000-20000 GCF_023864275.1 Schistocerca cancellata
CGCCAGTGCCTGCGTCGCACGAAGTAGTCAACCGACAATCACTCCACCCGCACCCGCACGTGCCCCACCCCAACCGCCCAAATCGCAACCCAAGCGGATGAACGGCGGACTCTTCCCGCACTCGTACGTTGCAATCCACCCCTATATCTTGCGTTTCATGACGAGTTATATCCAATATGCCAAATTCCCGCTGTCCCTATACATGCTGTAAGTCTGTGCACACAATATGAACCACACCTCAGCGAGACACTCCATCACACATTACTCTCTGCCTGTAACAGACACAGATACGATATGTAAGCACCAGCATGGACCAACGTCCGGTGCATCCTCTCCGCCACAGTACACCATCCACACTATGATAACCACACCAGGGGGTCCAATTATAAAATAGAATATCCCACCCGTCCAACATCCACAATTGCTCAGATAAGCCACCAACACCCACACATGTCCTACACAGGGGTGCACCCAACACCACCACACTGCCTCCTGTTACGGCACAGAAACAATGGCAGGAATGAATCACACAGGTCTGCCACTCCCTTGCCGCAACCACAGACGCGGCGCGCCTCCAGTCACGAGCGAAAAGCGCATCCTGACGAGACAGAACTGCTGTGACATACTGACGCTGCCTCAGACATTCACTTACAATGATCACTACCAACGAACCTGCCCCCCCCCCCCCCAAACACACTATCTCTTACCATGTTGTGTACTGTAATCCAACCCATTTTGCACCTTAACCTAACCAAATTTGTAACGCAATTTGTACCGCAATGTAACGCAATTTGTACCGCAATGTAACGCAATTTGTACCGCAATGTAACGCAATTTGTAACGCAATTTGTGTCTTAACCTAACCCACGTTGTGCCTTAACCTAACCCACGTTGTGCCTTAACCTAACCCACGTTGTGCCTTAACCTAACACACGTTGTGCCTTAACGTAACCCACGTTGTGCCTTAACGTAACCCACGTTGTGCCTTAACGTAACCCACGTTGTGCCTTAACGTAACCCACGTTGTGCCTTAACGTAACCCACGTTGTGCCTTAACGTAACCCACGTTGTGCCTTAACGTAACCCACGTTGTGCCTTAACGTAACCCACGTTGTGCCTTAACCTAACCCACGTTGTGCCTTAACCTAACACACGTTGTGCCTTAACGTAACCCACGTTGTGCCTTAACGTAACCCACGTTGTGCCTTAACGTAACCCACGTTGTGCCTTAACGTAACCCACGTTGTGCCTTAACGTAACCCACGTTGTGCCTTAACGTAACCCACGTTGTGCCTTAACGTAACCCACGTTGTGCCTTAACCTAACCCACGTTGTGCCTTAACCTAACCCACGTTGTGCCTTAACCTAACCCACGTTGTGCCTTAACCTAACCCACGTTGTGCCTTAACGTAACCCACGTTGTGCCTTAACGTAACCCACGTTGTGCCTTAACGTAACCCACGTTGTGCCTTAACGTAACCCACGTTGTGCCTTAACGTAACCCACGTTGTGCCTTAACGTAACCCACGTTGTGCCTTAACGTAACCCACGTTGTGCCTTAACGTAACCCACGTTGTGCCTTAACGTAACCCACGTTGTGCCTTAACCTAACCCACGTTGTGCCTTAACGTAACCCACGTTGTGCCTTAACGTAACCCACGTTGTGCCTTAACCTAACCCACGTTGTGCCTTAACCTAACCCACGTTGTGCCTTAACCTAACCCACGTTGTGCCTTAACCTAACCCACGTTGTGCCTTAACCTAACCCACGTTGTGCCTTAACCTAACCCACGTTGTGCCTTAACCTAACCCACGTTGTGCCTTAACCTAACCCACGTTGTGCCTTAACCTAACCCACGTTGTGCCTTAACCTAACCCACGTTGTGCCTTAACCTGCTCTGTAATTGGCATATGACACGTTACAGTAATCTAGTGTTGTCTAACCACAACCCTCTGAATATAGTTCGCTACTCGCACCGCCCACCCTCTTGTGTGTCGTTTCATGTTGAACACTTCGCAAGTGTTGCTTACTTTTTACATGCTCCCGCTGTACACTGTAATGTGGACAACTGCAGGATGTACATCGCCCCCCCCCCCTCCACCCTGCCTTCGCACGCTGGTCGTTCAGGTGCTTGCGTGTTCAATGCCCTTCGCAGCTGTTCACTGGCATTCGCATGTCGAAGCGCTCAGTCTACGTCGTGGTACGGCCTGTGTCCACTGTCCGCTGATATCGTAAGCTTAATCCTCACATTGTACTGCACATAGGTCCGTATGTACTGAATGATACGCTGTGGCACATGTGTGACCGTACGACTGCGCCCAACAACAGCGAACCATACGGTCCAAATGTTGTGCACTCAGCCACGTGCCGTCTCCCCATAACAGCTACATTGCAGTGTGGTACGCCATAGAGACGTGTGGGAGTAACGGACGCCCTGGATGGCGATCAGCATGAGCCGTCTGTTGATGTAGTGGCGCGTGTATTCAAACGTAGTCGTCTCTTCTCACACAGTGTGATAGCATGGTGCACCGCGTTCCACATCTGCGACATGGTACAGATGCTGGTTGACAGTCGGTCTCGTAATGGACATCGCATACGTAGGGGGCCACCTCCCACGTGTTCTCTAGTCGTGCACATTTTGTTGCGTGTATGTGGGCAGACGTAGTGTGTCGTGACACCTAACAGACAGGTATGCAATAATCGTTGCATTTGCAAACTGGGATGGACGTCTACGTTTGCTGGTGACGTGACGCAACGCAAATGAACAACTGGTAAACCCATTGTGGTGCGGTTGTTGTTGCTGGAGGTAAATCAGTAAGGGCAAATCTGTGTGTGAAGCGATACGCGGCGGTGGCTGGGTGGGACCGTCCCCGGCCGGTGAGGGGGGGCCGCCCGGCGTGCTGGCCGCGCGGTGCGTGGGCGCACGCGCTACAGCCGGCTGGTGGGGGCGCCCAGTGGCAGGCGCGCCGGCCGACGGACGCGGCAGGCGGCGCAGCTGCGCGCCGGGGCACCCTGCGCGCGGCGCCGGGCGGCCAAAGTGGGTCCTCGCGGGCCCGGTGCGAAGCGCGGTGGACATCTGCAGTGTGCTGGTCCGACTGAGGACTGTGTGCGTTGAGGATGCGCCGCCGCCCGGCACTCGGCGCCGCGACGCCGTCTGCTGCTCGGTCGCCCCAGCGGTTCTCGCTGGTGGTTTGTATCGCAGTTGTGCAGACGTGTTGGCACGTGCGCTGTGCTGGGAGAGTTCGCTTCGGCACCCACGTGGGGCCTTTGCCCTTCTGTGGCGCTGGCGTTGGAGCTGCCGGTCACCGTAGGTGGCGCGTGTTGTCTCCCGCCGGCAATGCCACGACAGCACGCTCCCGGGCCTCTGTCGGCAGCGGCAAGCTCAGTTGGGAGCACGGGTGGTCGCACCTAAAGCGTCTACTCGCCTAACTCCGGGCGATTGCGCCTCTCTCGAACCCGACCAAGTACTTAGGACGGCGCTGCGCGCCGCCGGGACCTGAGAGGGTTTCGAGGTGTATTGTGCAGGGGAGCTCAGCCTCCTCCTGTTTGCAGAATAATTGAGCGGACGCTTGCGTGTTCGCGCGGGCCCCTGGGACACACTCCCGGGCGGCCGGCTGCTCAGCTCTAGTTGACGCAGCTCCCTGGTTGATCCTGCCAGTAGTCATATGCTTGTCTCAAAGATTAAGCCATGCATGTCTCAGTACAAGCCGCATTAAGGTGAAACCGCGAATGGCTCATTAAATCAGTTATGGTTCCTTAGATCGTACCCACGTTACTTGGATAACTGTGGTAATTCTAGAGCTAATACATGCAAACAGAGTCCCGACCAGAGATGGAAGGGACGCTTTTATTAGATCAAAACCAATCGGTCGGCTCGTCCGGTCCGTTTGCCTTGGTGACTCTGAATAACTTTGGGCTGATCGCACGGTCCTCGTACCGGCGACGCATCTTTCAAATGTCTGCCTTATCAACTGTCGATGGTAGGTTCTGCGCCTACCATGGTTGTAACGGGTAACGGGGAATCAGGGTTCGATTCCGGAGAGGGAGCCTGAGAAACGGCTACCACATCCAAGGAAGGCAGCAGGCGCGCAAATTACCCACTCCCGGCACGGGGAGGTAGTGACGAAAAATAACGATACGGGACTCATCCGAGGCCCCGTAATCGGAATGAGTACACTTTAAATCCTTTAACGAGTATCTATTGGAGGGCAAGTCTGGTGCCAGCAGCCGCGGTAATTCCAGCTCCAATAGCGTATATTAAAGTTGTTGCGGTTAAAAAGCTCGTAGTTGGATTTGTGTCCCACGCTGTTGGTTCACCGCCCGTCGGTGTTTAACTGGCATGTATCGTGGGACGTCCTGCCGGTGGGGCGAGCCGAAGGCGTGCGACCGCCTCGTGCGTGTTCGTGCGTCCCGAGGCGGACCCCGTTGAAATCCTACCAAGGTGCTCTTTATTGAGTGTCTGGGTGGGCCGGCACGTTTACTTTGAACAAATTAGAGTGCTTAAAGCAGGCAAGCCCGCCTGAATACTGTGTGCATGGAATAATGGAATAGGACCTCGGTTCTATTTTGTTGGTTTTCGGAACCCGAGGTAATGATTAATAGGGACAGGCGGGGGCATTCGTATTGCGACGTTAGAGGTGAAATTCTTGGATCGTCGCAAGACGAACAGAAGCGAAAGCATTTGCCAAGTATGTTTTCATTAATCAAGAACGAAAGTTAGAGGTTCGAAGGCGATCAGATACCGCCCTAGTTCTAACCATAAACGATGCCAGCCAGCGATCCGCCGCAGTTCCTCCGATGACTCGGCGGGCAGCCTCCGGGAAACCAAAGCTTTTGGGTTCCGGGGGAAGTATGGTTGCAAAGCTGAAACTTAAAGGAATTGACGGAAGGGCACCACCAGGAGTGGAGCCTGCGGCTTAATTTGACTCAACACGGGAAACCTCACCAGGCCCGGACACCGGAAGGATTGACAGATTGATAGCTCTTTCTTGATTCGGTG
>NW_026046164.1:0-28241 GCF_023864275.1 Schistocerca cancellata
CAAAAATTACAACACAAAGAAATCGTAAATGCCGTGAGAATAACCAAGACTCAGCAACCAAAAGTATGGTCGGCTACCGGGAATCGAATCCGGGCCTCGTGGCTGAAAGCCATTTCTCCTAACAGCTTTCCAATCGTTCTGACCGCCAGACAATCAGACTTGCAAGGCAAGCACCATAGTCACTGCCGTCTCTAGTAGTATCTGTGGAACCTGTTCCCGCGTAATTTACTTGTTTTCCCCGCATGTACGAAATTGGTAGTTTTGGAATATTTAAAATGCATTGTCAGATGTGGGGTTCGAACCCACGCTCCCCTTCGGGAACCAGAGCTTAAATCTGGCGCCTTAGACCGCTCGGCCAATCTGACGTGTGAGCGTACGCTCTCTACTACCGTCGTTTCTAGAAGTACATCACCAGAGCCTGACTGCGAAATTAGCGTGTTTTTTCTTGTGTGGAGGAAATACGTTGGTTTTAGAGTATTTAAAACGAATTGTCAGATGTCAGGTTGCACCCCACCCTCACTTTCGGGAACCACTGCTTAAATATGGTGCCTTAAACCATTGTTTTCCATCGCCATCTGTCTTGAGCAGAACTGTAGTTATCAATATTCACAATGACGCAGAGAAACAAAAAACGACAGAAAAGGCCGTTCCCTAGCAACGGCTACGCTGTGCATTTCGCCCTCAGGGGAAGCTAATGATATGCTCCAGTCGAGCATCAAACTAACCAACTTAATATTGTGATACCTAGGCGCTTTCCTCTTCTGGATTGGCACACATATGCTGAATCGTCTCTGGATCATCAGTAAGTGCGTCACATTAGATATTTGTTTTATCGCCCTGCTGTAAATTAAAGGGCAGTTTTTCAACGGCTGTCAGTTCTGCTTCTAGCTACGCTACATCGCCCTAGCAGCACCTACGCACTGCCTTCAGATGTGCTCACCTCCGCCCTGGCGTTGAGCGCCTACAGCGCCATCGCCTTCGGCCTCTGGTGGCAGGAGGGTAGCCGACACATCGCGGCGTGAATGAAACGCAGCGCAACGCGGTGGTGGTGTAACGGTCAGCATGGTTGCTTCCCAAGCAGTTGATCCGGGTTCGATTCCCGGCCACCGCACAAAAGGTACTTTTTTCTTCTACGGGTATTCCACGTAACGAAACGCGATCTTCGAAACTGTGAAGTGTCGCGGTAAGAATAGTTTTCCCTCGCCCCTCGTCTCAGTCCGTGCTGCCAGGGCGCTAGTCTGCGGGTTTCGTTTCTCAGCATCGTGTGTCTCCATGTGTCGACTTGTCTCGACTTTGCTCGGCTGACGCGAAAGCTGACGCTTGGAAATGGGCATATATGTAGAGGGCAGGCGCGAGAACGACTGGGAGAGACCAAAAAACGACAAACACACGACAGAACCTTTCATTTTATTGTGGCCACAGGTTCGCCCCTTAGTGTACCGAGAGGCAAGAGTGGCGTCAGCGTGCGGGACCGCATCATTATCGCTAAGCAACAACGAAACCGAAGGAAAAATGCAAAATGAAAGGAGCCAACAGCACGTCGAATTCCCAGCCGAGCACGCACCCAAGTACTAACCACGGCCAACGATTCTTAACGCCGGTGAACAGACGACAACCGCTGCACTACGCGCGGTATGGCCGTTGGCGACAGTATCGCGCAACGTGTAGACATCTTACTTCTTGTGAAGATCGCTTGTTATTTACCTGGCAGTGTCACGCTGGAGGAAGCATTGTCTTTTAGGGGAGAAAAGTGAAATGGCACTTGGTGCGGTCAAATACGCGGCCTTTGTGTTCACAGCACGACGCTCTAACTTACTCAGCTATCGAGCTACGCAATGTGGCACGTCTGCAGTCCAATACCCGATCGACCGTCTCATCCACCTTTATTACTGCCCTGACACACATTTAAACACATATATGCTTTCGTTCACGTTTGCTCGCCTGATGCTTGGTCCCCAAAAATTACAACACAAAGAAATCGTAAATGCCGTGAGAATAACCAAGACTCAGCAACCAAAAGTATGGTCGGCTACCGGGAATCGAATCCGGGCCTCGTGGCTGAAAGCCATTTCTCCTAACAGCTTTCCAATCTTTCTGACCGCCAGACAATCAGACTTGCAAGGCAAGCACCATAGTCACTGCCGTCTCTAGTAGTATCTGTGGAACCTGTTCCCGCGTAATTTACTTGTTTTCCCGCATGTACGAAAATTGGTAGTTTTGGAATATTTAAAATGCATTGTCAGATGTGGGGTTCGAACCCACGCTCCCCTTCGGGAACCAGAGCTTAAATCTGGCGCCTTAGACCGCTCGGCCAATCTGACGTGTGAGCGTACGCTCTCTACTACCGTCGTTTCTAGGTACATCACCAGAGCCTGACTGCGAAATTAGCGTGTTTTTTCTTGTGTGGAGGAAATACGTTGGTTTTAGAGTATTTAAAACGAATTGTCAGATGTCAGGTTGCACCCCACCCTCACTTTCGGGAACCACTGCTTAAATATGGTGCCTTAAACCATTGTTTTCCATCGCCATCTGTCTTGAGCAGAACTGTAGTTATCAATATTCACAATGACGCAGAGAAAACAAAAAACGACAGAAAAGGCCGTTCCCTAGCAACGGCTACGCTGTGCATTTCGCCCTCAGGGGAAGCTAATGATATGCTCCAGTCGAGCATCAAACTAACCAACTTAATATTGTGATACCTAGGCGCTTTCTCCTTCTGGATTGGCACACATATGCTGAATCGTCTCTGGATCATCAGTAAGTGCGTCACATTAGATATTTGTTTTATCGCCCTGCTGTAAATTAAAGGGCAGTTTTTCAACGGCTGTCAGTTCTGCTTCTAGCTACGCTACATCGCCCTAGCAGCACCTACGCACTGCCTTCAGATGTGGCTCACCTCCGCCCTGGCGTTGAGCGCCTACAGCGCCATCGCCTTCGGCCTCTGGTGGCAGGAGGGTAGCCGACACATCGCGGCGTGAATGAAACGCAGCGCAACGCGGTGGTGGTGTAACGGTCAGCATGGTTGCTTCCCCAAGCAGTTGATCCGGGTTCGATTCCCGGCCACCGCACAAAAGGTACTTTTTTCTTCTACGGGTATTCCACGTAACGAAACGCGATCTTCGAAACTGTGAAGTGTCGCGGTAAGAATAGTTTTCCCTCGCCCCTCGTCTCAGTCCGTGCTGCCAGGGCGCTAGTCTGCGGGTTTCGTTTCTCAGCATCGTGTGTCTCCATGTGTCGACTTGTCTCGACTTTGCTCGGCTGACGCGAAAGCTGACGCTTGGAAATGGGCATATATGTAGAGGGCAGGCGCGAGAAACGACTGGAGAGACCAAAAAACGACAAACACACGACAGAACCTTTCATTTTATTGTGGCCACAGGTTCGCCCCTTAGTGTACCGAGAGGCAAGAGTGGCGTCAGCGTGCGGGACCGCATCATTATCGCTAAGCAACAACGAAACCGAAGGAAAAATGCAAAATGAAAGGAGCCAACAGCACGTCGAATTCCCAGCCGAGCACGCACCCAAGTACTAACCACGGCCAACGATTCTTAACGCCGGTGAACAGACGACAACCGCTGCACTACGCGCGGTATGGCCGTTGGCGACAGTATCGCGCAACGTGTAGACATCTTACTTCTTGTGAAGATCGCTTGTTATTTACCTGGCAGTGTCACGCTGGAGGAAGCATTGTCTTTTAGGGGAGAAAAGTGAAATGGCACTTGGGTGCGGTCAAATACGCGGCCTTTGTGTTCACCAGCACGACGCTCTAACTTACTCAGCTATCGAGCTACGCAATGTGGCACGTCTGCAGTCCAATACCCGATCGACCGTCTCATCCACCTTTATTACTGCCCTGACACACATTTAAACACATATATGCTTTCGTTCACGTTTGCTCGCCTGATGCTTGGTCCCCAAAAATTACAACACAAAGAAATCGTAAATGCCGTGAGAATAACCAAGACTCAGCAACCAAAAGTATGGTCGGCTACCGGGAATCGAATCCGGGCCTCGTGGCTGAAAGCCATTTCTCCTAACAGCTTTCCATTCTTTCTGACCGCCAGACAATCAGACTTGCAAGGCAAGCACCATAGTCACTGCCGTCTCTAGTAGTATCTGTGGAACCTGTTCCCGCGTAATTTACTTGTTTTCCCGCATGTACGAAATTGGTAGTTTTGGAATATTTAAAATGCATTGTCAGATGTGGGGTTCGAACCCACGCTCCCCTTCGGGAACCAGAGCTTAAATCTGGCGCCTTAGACCGCTCGGCCAATCTGACGTGTGAGCGTACGCTCTCTACTACCGTCGTTTCTAGGTACATCACCAGAGCCTGACTGCGAAATTAGCGTGTTTTTTCTTGTGTGGAGGAAATACGTTGGTTTTAGAGTATTTAAAACGAATTGTCAGATGTCAGGTTGCACCCCACCCTCACTTTCGGGAACCACTGCTTAAATATGGTGCCTTAAACCATTGTTTTCCATCGCCATCTGTCTTGAGCAGAACTGTAGTTATCAATATTCACATTGACGCAGAGAAAACAAAAAACGACAGAAAAGGCCGTTCCCTAGCAACGGCTACGCTGTGCATTTCGCCCTCAGGGGAAGCTAATGATATGCTCCAGTCGAGCATCAAACTAACCAACTTAATATTGTGATACCTAGGCGCTTTCTCCTTCTGGATTGGCACACATATGCTGAATCGTCTCTGGATCATCAGTAAGTGCGTCACATTAGATATTTGTTTTATCGCCCTGCTGTAAATTAAAGGGCAGTTTTTCAACGGCTGTCAGTTCTGCTTCTAGCTACGCTACATCGCCCTAGCAGCACCTACGCACTGCCTTCAGATGTGCTCACCTCCGCCCTGGCGTTGAGCGCCTACAGCGCCATCGCCTTCGGCCTCTGGTGGCAGGAGGGTAGCCGACACATCGCGGCGTGAATGAAACGCAGCGCAACGCGGTGGTGGTGTAACGGTCAGCATGGTTGCTTCCCAAGCAGTTGATCCGGGTTCGATTCCCGGCCACCGCACAAAAGGTACTTTTTTCTTCTACGGGTATTCCACGTAACGAAACGCGATCTTCGAAACTGTGAAGTGTCGCGGTAAGAATAGTTTTCCCTCGCCCCTCGTCTCAGTCCGTGCTGCCAGGGCGCTAGTCTGCGGGTTTCGTTTCTCAGCATCGTGTGTCTCCATGTGTCGACTTGTCTCGACTTTGCTCGGCTGACGCGAAAGCTGACGCTTGGAAATGGGCATATATGTAGAGGGCAGGCGCGAGAAACGACTGGGAGAGACCAAAAAACGACAAACACACGACAGAACCTTTCATTTTATTGTGGCCACAGGTTCGCCCCTTAGTGTACCGAGAGGCAAGAGTGGCGTCAGCGTGCGGGACCGCATCATTATCGCTAAGCAACAACGAAACCGAAGGAAAAATGCAAAATGAAAGGAGCCAACAGCACGTCGAATTCCCAGCCGAGCACGCACCCAAGTACTAACCACGGCCAACGATTCTTAACGCCGGTGAACAGACGACAACCGCTGCACTACGCGCGGTATGGCCGTTGGCGACAGTATCGCGCAACGTGTAGACATCTTACTTCTTGTGAAGATCGCTTGTTATTTACCTGGCAGTGTCACGCTGGAGGAAGCATTGTCTTTTAGGGGAGAAAAGTGAAATGGCACTTGGTGCGGTCAAATACGCGGCCTTTGTGTTCACAGCACGACGCTCTAACTTACTCAGCTATCGAGCTACGCAATGTGGCACGTCTGCAGTCCAATACCCGATCGACCGTCTCATCCACCTTTATTACTGCCCTGACACACATTTAAACACATATATGCTTTCGTTCACGTTTGCTCGCCTGATGCTTGGTCCCCAAAAATTACAACACAAAGAAATCGTAAATGCCGTGAGAATAACCAAGACTCAGCAACCAAAAGTATGGTCGGCTACCGGGAATCGAATCCGGGCCTCGTGGCTGAAAGCCATTTCTCCTAACAGCTTTCCATTCTTTCTGACCGCCAGACAATCAGACTTGCAAGGCAAGCACCATAGTCACTGCCGTCTCTAGTAGTATCTGTGGAACCTGTTCCCGCGTAATTTACTTGTTTTCCCGCATGTACGAAATTGGTAGTTTTGGAATATTTAAAATGCATTGTCAGATGTGGGGTTCGAACCCACGCTCCCCTTCGGGAACCAGAGCTTAAATCTGGCGCCTTAGACCGCTCGGCCAATCTGACGTGTGAGCGTACGCTCTCTACTACCGTCGTTTCTAGGTACATCACCAGAGCCTGACTGCGAAATTAGCGTGTTTTTTCTTGTGTGGAGGAAATACGTTGGTTTTAGAGTATTTAAAACGAATTGTCAGATGTCAGGTTGCACCCCACCCTCACTTTCGGGAACCACTGCTTAAATATGGTGCCTTAAACCATTGTTTTCCATCGCCATCTGTCTTGAGCAGAACTGTAGTTATCAATATTCACATTGACGCAGAGAAAACAAAAAACGACAGAAAAGGCCGTTCCCTAGCAACGGCTACGCTGTGCATTTCGCCCTCAGGGGAAGCTAATGATATGCTCCAGTCGAGCATCAAACTAACCAACTTAATATTGTGATACCTAGGCGCTTTCTCCTTCTGGATTGGCACACATATGCTGAATCGTCTCTGGATCATCAGTAAGTGCGTCACATTAGATATTTGTTTTATCGCCCTGCTGTAAATTAAAGGGCAGTTTTTCAACGGCTGTCAGTTCTGCTTCTAGCTACGCTACATCGCCCTAGCAGCACCTACGCACTGCCTTCAGATGTGCTCACCTCCGCCCTGGCGTTGAGCGCCTACAGCGCCATCGCCTTCGGCCTCTGGTGGCAGGAGGGTAGCCGACACATCGCGGCGTGAATGAAACGCAGCGCAACGCGGTGGTGGTGTAACGGTCAGCATGGTTGCTTCCCAAGCAGTTGATCCGGGTTCGATTCCCGGCCACCGCACAAAAGGTACTTTTTTCTTCTACGGGTATTCCACGTAACGAAACGCGATCTTCGAAACTGTGAAGTGTCGCGGTAAGAATAGTTTTCCCTCGCCCCTCGTCTCAGTCCGTGCTGCCAGGGCGCTAGTCTGCGGGTTTCGTTTCTCAGCATCGTGTGTCTCCATGTGTCGACTTGTCTCGACTTTGCTCGGCTGACGCGAAAGCTGACGCTTGGAAATGGGCATATATGTAGAGGGCAGGCGCGAGAAACGACTGGGAGAGACCAAAAAACGACAAACACACGACAGAACCTTTCATTTTATTGTGGCCACAGGTTCGCCCCTTAGTGTACCGAGAGGCAAGAGTGGCGTCAGCGTGCGGGACCGCATCATTATCGCTAAGCAACAACGAAACCGAAGGAAAAATGCAAAATGAAAGGAGCCAACAGCACGTCGAATTCCCAGCCGAGCACGCACCCAAGTACTAACCACGGCCAACGATTCTTAACGCCGGTGAACAGACGACAACCGCTGCACTACGCGCGGTATGGCCGTTGGCGACAGTATCGCGCAACGTGTAGACATCTTACTTCTTGTGAAGATCGCTTGTTATTTACCTGGCAGTGTCACGCTGGAGGAAGCATTGTCTTTTAGGGGAGAAAAGTGAAATGGCACTTGGTGCGGTCAAATACGCGGCCTTTGTGTTCACAGCACGACGCTCTAACTTACTCAGCTATCGAGCTACGCAATGTGGCACGTCTGCAGTCCAATACCCGATCGACCGTCTCATCCACCTTTATTACTGCCCTGACACACATTTAAACACATATATGCTTTCGTTCACGTTTGCTCGCCTGATGCTTGGTCCCCAAAAATTACAACACAAAGAAATCGTAAATGCCGTGAGAATAACCAAGACTCAGCAACCAAAAGTATGGTCGGCTACCGGGAATCGAATCCGGGCCTCGTGGCTGAAAGCCATTTCTCCTAACAGCTTTCCATTCTTTCTGACCGCCAGACAATCAGACTTGCAAGGCAAGCACCATAGTCACTGCCGTCTCTAGTAGTATCTGTGGAACCTGTTCCCGCGTAATTTACTTGTTTTCCCGCATGTACGAAATTGGTAGTTTTGGAATATTTAAAATGCATTGTCAGATGTGGGGTTCGAACCCACGCTCCCCTTCGGGAACCAGAGCTTAAATCTGGCGCCTTAGACCGCTCGGCCAATCTGACGTGTGAGCGTACGCTCTCTACTACCGTCGTTTCTAGGTACATCACCAGAGCCTGACTGCGAAATTAGCGTGTTTTTTCTTGTGTGGAGGAAATACGTTGGTTTTAGAGTATTTAAAACGAATTGTCAGATGTCAGGTTGCACCCCACCCTCACTTTCGGGAACCACTGCTTAAATATGGTGCCTTAAACCATTGTTTTCCATCGCCATCTGTCTTGAGCAGAACTGTAGTTATCAATATTCACATTGACGCAGAGAAAACAAAAAACGACAGAAAAGGCCGTTCCCTAGCAACGGCTACGCTGTGCATTTCGCCCTCAGGGGAAGCTAATGATATGCTCCAGTCGAGCATCAAACTAACCAACTTAATATTGTGATACCTAGGCGCTTTCTCCTTCTGGATTGGCACACATATGCTGAATCGTCTCTGGATCATCAGTAAGTGCGTCACATTAGATATTTGTTTTATCGCCCTGCTGTAAATTAAAGGGCAGTTTTTCAACGGCTGTCAGTTCTGCTTCTAGCTACGCTACATCGCCCTAGCAGCACCTACGCACTGCCTTCAGATGTGCTCACCTCCGCCCTGGCGTTGAGCGCCTACAGCGCCATCGCCTTCGGCCTCTGGTGGCAGGAGGGTAGCCGACACATCGCGGCGTGAATGAAACGCAGCGCAACGCGGTGGTGGTGTAACGGTCAGCATGGTTGCTTCCCAAGCAGTTGATCCGGGTTCGTTTCCCGGCCACCGCACAAAAGGTACTTTTTTCTTCTACGGGTATTCCACGTAACGAAACGCGATCTTCGAAACTGTGAAGTGTCGCGGTAAAAATAGTTTTCCCTCGCCCCTCGTCTCAGTCCGTGCTGCCAGGGCGCTAGTCTGCGGGTTTCGTTTCTCAGCATCGTGTGTCTCCATGTGTCGACTTGTCTCGACTTTGCTCGGCTGACGCGAAAGCTGACGCTTGGAAATGGGCATATATGTAGAGGGCAGGCGCGAGAAACGACTGGGAGAGACCAAAAAACGACAAACACACGACAGAACCTTTCATTTTATTGTGGCCACAGGTTCGCCCCTTAGTGTACCGAGAGGCAAGAGTGGCGTCAGCGTGCGGGACCGCATCATTATCGCTAAGCAACAACGAAACCGAAGGAAAAATGCAAAATGAAAGGAGCCAACAGCACGTCGAATTCCCAGCCGAGCACGCACCCAAGTACTAACCACGGCCAACGATTCTTAACGCCGGTGAACAGACGACAACCGCTGCACTACGCGCGGTATGGCCGTTGGCGACAGTATCGCGCAACGTGTAGACATCTTACTTCTTGTGAAGATCGCTTGTTATTTACCTGGCAGTGTCACGCTGGAGGAAGCATTGTCTTTTAGGGGAGAAAAGTGAAATGGCACTTGGTGCGGTCAAATACGCGGCCTTTGTGTTCACAGCACGACGCTCTAACTTACTCAGCTATCGAGCTACGCAATGTGGCACGTCTGCAGTCCAATACCCGATCGACCGTCTCATCCACCTTTATTACTGCCCTGACACACATTTAAACACATATATGCTTTCGTTCACGTTTGCTCGCCTGATGCTTGGTCCCCAAAAATTACAACACAAAGAAATCGTAAATGCCGTGAGAATAACCAAGACTCAGCAACCAAAAGTATGGTCGGCTACCGGGAATCGAATCCGGGCCTCGTGGCTGAAAGCCATTTCTCCTAACAGCTTTCCATTCTTTCTGACCGCCAGACAATCAGACTTGCAAGGCAAGCACCATAGTCACTGCCGTCTCTAGTAGTATCTGTGGAACCTGTTCCCGCGTAATTTACTTGTTTTCCCGCATGTACGAAATTGGTAGTTTTGGAATATTTAAAATGCATTGTCAGATGTGGGGTTCGAACCCACGCTCCCCTTCGGGAACCAGAGCTTAAATCTGGTGCCTTAGACCGCTCGGCCAATCTGACGTGTGAGCGTACGCTCTCTACTACCGTCGTTTCTAGGTACATCACCAGAGCCTGACTGCGAAATTAGCGTGTTTTTTCTTGTGTGGAGGAAATACGTTGGTTTTAGAGTATTTAAAACGAATTGTCAGATGTCAGGTTGCAACCCACCCTCACTTTCGGGAACCACTGCTTAAATATGGTGCCTTAAACCATTGTTTTCCATCGCCATCTGTCTTGAGCAGAACTGTAGTTATCAATATTCACAATGACGCAGAGAAAACAAAAAACGACAGAAAAGGCCGTTCCCTAGCAACGGCTACGCTGTGCATTTCGCCCTCAGGGGAAGCTAATGATATGCTCCAGTCGAGCATCAAACTAACCAACTTAATATTGTGATACCTAGGCGCTTTCTCCTTCTGGATTGGCACACATATGCTGAATCGTCTCTGGATCATCAGTAAGTGCGTCACATTAGATATTTGTTTTATCGCCCTGCTGTAAATTAAAGGGCAGTTTTTCAACGGCTGTCAGTTCTGCTTCTAGCTACGCTACATCGCCCTAGCAGCACCTACGCACTGCCTTCAGATGTGCTCACCTCCGCCCTGGCGTTGAGCGCCTACAGCGCCATCGCCTTCGGCCTCTGGTGGCAGGAGGGTAGCCGACACATCGCGGCGTGAATGAAACGCAGCGCAACGCGGTGGTGGTGTAACGGTCAGCATGGTTGCTTCCCAAGCAGTTGATCCGGGTTCGATTCCCGGCCACCGCACAAAAGGTACTTTTTTCTTCTACGGGTATTCCACGTAACGAAACGCGATCTTCGAAACTGTGAAGTGTCGCGGTAAGAATAGTTTTCCCTCGCCCCTCGTCTCAGTCCGTGCTGCCAGGGCGCTAGTCTGCGGGTTTCGTTTCTCAGCATCGTGTGTCTCCATGTGTCGACTTGTCTCGACTTTGCTCGGCTGACGCGAAAGCTGACGCTTGGAAATGGGCATATATGTAGAGGGCAGGCGCGAGAAACGACTGGGAGAGACCAAAAAACGACAAACACACGACAGAACCTTTCATTTTATTGTGGCCACAGGTTCGCCCCTTAGTGTACCGAGAGGCAAGAGTGGCGTCAGCGTGCGGGACCGCATCATTATCGCTAAGCAACAACGAAACCGAAGGAAAAATGCAAAATGAAAGGAGCCAACAGCACGTCGAATTCCCAGCCGAGCACGCACCCAAGTACTAACCACGGCCAACGATTCTTAACGCCGGTGAACAGACGACAACCGCTGCACTACGCGCGGTATGGCCGTTGGCGACAGTATCGCGCAACGTGTAGACATCTTACTTCTTGTGAAGATCGCTTGTTATTTACCTGGCAGTGTCACGCTGGAGGAAGCATTGTCTTTTAGGGGAGAAAAGTGAAATGGCACTTGGTGCGGTCAAATACGCGGCCTTTGTGTTCACAGCACGACGCTCTAACTTACTCAGCTATCGAGCTACGCAATGTGGCACGTCTGCAGTCCAATACCCGATCGACCGTCTCATCCACCTTTATTACTGCCCTGACACACATTTAAACACATATATGCTTTCGTTCACGTTTGCTCGCCTGATGCTTGGTCCCCAAAAATTACAACACAAAGAAATCGTAAATGCCGTGAGAATAACCAAGACTCAGCAACCAAAAGTATGGTCGGCTACCGGGAATCGAATCCGGGCCTCGTGGCTGAAAGCCATTTCTCCTAACAGCTTTCCATTCTTTCTGACCGCCAGACAATCAGACTTGCAAGGCAAGCACCATAGTCACTGCCGTCTCTAGTAGTATCTGTGGAACCTGTTCCCGCGTAATTTACTTGTTTTCCCGCATGTACGAAATTGGTAGTTTTGGAATATTTAAAATGCATTGTCAGATGTGGGGTTCGAACCCACGCTCCCCTTCGGGAACCAGAGCTTAAATCTGGCGCCTTAGACCGCTCGGCCAATCTGACGTGTGAGCGTACGCTCTCTACTACCGTCGTTTCTAGGTACATCACCAGAGCCTGACTGCGAAATTAGCGTGTTTTTTCTTGTGTGGAGGAAATACGTTGGTTTTAGAGTATTTAAAACGAATTGTCAGATGTCAGGTTGCACCCCACCCTCACTTTCGGGAACCACTGCTTAAATATGGTGCCTTAAACCATTGTTTTCCATCGCCATCTGTCTTGAGCAGAACTGTAGTTATCAATATTCACATTGACGCAGAGAAAACAAAAAACGACAGAAAAGGCCGTTCCCTAGCAACGGCTACGCTGTGCATTTCGCCCTCAGGGGAAGCTAATGATATGCTCCAGTCGAGCATCAAACTAACCAACTTAATATTGTGATACCTAGGCGCTTTCTCCTTCTGGATTGGCACACATATGCTGAATCGTCTCTGGATCATCAGTAAGTGCGTCACATTAGATATTTGTTTTATCGCCCTGCTGTAAATTAAAGGGCAGTTTTTCAACGGCTGTCAGTTCTGCTTCTAGCTACGCTACATCGCCCTAGCAGCACCTACGCACTGCCTTCAGATGTGCTCACCTCCGCCCTGGCGTTGAGCGCCTACAGCGCCATCGCCTTCGGCCTCTGGTGGCAGGAGGGTAGCCGACACATCGCGGCGTGAATGAAACGCAGCGCAACGCGGTGGTGGTGTAACGGTCAGCATGGTTGCTTCCCAAGCAGTTGATCCGGGTTCGTTTCCCGGCCACCGCACAAAAGGTACTTTTTTCTTCTACGGGTATTCCACGTAACGAAACGCGATCTTCGAAACTGTGAAGTGTCGCGGTAAAAATAGTTTTCCCTCGCCCCTCATCTCAGTCCGTGCTGCCAGGGCGCTAGTCTGCGGGTTTCGTTTCTCAGCATCGTGTGTCTCCATGTGTCGACTTGTCTCGACTTTGCTCGGCTGACGCGAAAGCTGACGCTTGGAAATGGGCATATATGTAGAGGGCAGGCGCGAGAAACGACTGGGAGAGACCAAAAAACGACAAACACACGACAGAACCTTTCATTTTATTGTGGCCACAGGTTCGCCCCTTAGTGTACCGAGAGGCAAGAGTGGCGTCAGCGTGCGGGACCGCATCATTATCGCTAAGCAACAACGAAACCGAAGGAAAAATGCAAAATGAAAGGAGCCAACAGCACGTCGAATTCCCAGCCGAGCACGCACCCAAGTACTAACCACGGCCAACGATTCTTAACGCCGGTGAACAGACGACAACCGCTGCACTACGCGCGGTATGGCCGTTGGCGACAGTATCGCGCAACGTGTAGACATCTTACTTCTTGTGAAGATCGCTTGTTATTTACCTGGCAGTGTCACGCTGGAGGAAGCATTGTCTTTTAGGGGAGAAAAGTGAAATGGCACTTGGTGCGGTCAAATACGCGGCCTTTGTGTTCACAGCACGACGCTCTAACTTACTCAGCTATCGAGCTACGCAATGTGGCACGTCTGCAGTCCAATACCCGATCGACCGTCTCATCCACCTTTATTACTGCCCTGACACACATTTAAACACATATATGCTTTCGTTCACGTTTGCTCGCCTGATGCTTGGTCCCCAAAAATTACAACACAAAGAAATCGTAAATGCCGTGAGAATAACCAAGACTCAGCAACCAAAAGTATGGTCGGCTACCGGGAATCGAATCCGGGCCTCGTGGCTGAAAGCCATTTCTCCTAACAGCTTTCCATTCTTTCTGACCGCCAGACAATCAGACTTGCAAGGCAAGCACCATAGTCACTGCCGTCTCTAGTAGTATCTGTGGAACCTGTTCCCGCGTAATTTACTTGTTTTCCCGCATGTACGAAATTGGTAGTTTTGGAATATTTAAAATGCATTGTCAGATGTGGGGTTCGAACCCACGCTCCCCTTCGGGAACCAGAGCTTAAATCTGGTGCCTTAGACCGCTCGGCCAATCTGACGTGTGAGCGTACGCTCTCTACTACCGTCGTTTCTAGGTACATCACCAGAGCCTGACTGCGAAATTAGCGTGTTTTTTCTTGTGTGGAGGAAATACGTTGGTTTTAGAGTATTTAAAACGAATTGTCAGATGTCAGGTTGCAACCCACCCTCACTTTCGGGAACCACTGCTTAAATATGGTGCCTTAAACCATTGTTTTCCATCGCCATCTGTCTTGAGCAGAACTGTAGTTATCAATATTCACAATGACGCAGAGAAAACAAAAAACGACAGAAAAGGCCGTTCCCTAGCAACGGCTACGCTGTGCATTTCGCCCTCAGGGGAAGCTAATGATATGCTCCAGTCGAGCATCAAACTAACCAACTTAATATTGTGATACCTAGGCGCTTTCTCCTTCTGGATTGGCACACATATGCTGAATCGTCTCTGGATCATCAGTAAGTGCGTCACATTAGATATTTGTTTTATCGCCCTGCTGTAAATTAAAGGGCAGTTTTTCAACGGCTGTCAGTTCTGCTTCTAGCTACGCTACATCGCCCTAGCAGCACCTACGCACTGCCTTCAGATGTGCTCACCTCCGCCCTGGCGTTGAGCGCCTACAGCGCCATCGCCTTCGGCCTCTGGTGGCAGGAGGGTAGCCGACACATCGCGGCGTGAATGAAACGCAGCGCAACGCGGTGGTGGTGTAACGGTCAGCATGGTTGCTTCCCAAGCAGTTGATCCGGGTTCGATTCCCGGCCACCGCACAAAAGGTACTTTTTTCTTCTACGGGTATTCCACGTAACGAAACGCGATCTTCGAAACTGTGAAGTGTCGCGGTAAGAATAGTTTTCCCTCGCCCCTCGTCTCAGTCCGTGCTGCCAGGGCGCTAGTCTGCGGGTTTCGTTTCTCAGCATCGTGTGTCTCCATGTGTCGACTTGTCTCGACTTTGCTCGGCTGACGCGAAAGCTGACGCTTGGAAATGGGCATATATGTAGAGGGCAGGCGCGAGAAACGACTGGGAGAGACCAAAAAACGACAAACACACGACAGAACCTTTCATTTTATTGTGGCCACAGGTTCGCCCCTTAGTGTACCGAGAGGCAAGAGTGGCGTCAGCGTGCGGGACCGCATCATTATCGCTAAGCAACAACGAAACCGAAGGAAAAATGCAAAATGAAAGGAGCCAACAGCACGTCGAATTCCCAGCCGAGCACGCACCCAAGTACTAACCACGGCCAACGATTCTTAACGCCGGTGAACAGACGACAACCGCTGCACTACGCGCGGTATGGCCGTTGGCGACAGTATCGCGCAACGTGTAGACATCTTACTTCTTGTGAAGATCGCTTGTTATTTACCTGGCAGTGTCACGCTGGAGGAAGCATTGTCTTTTAGGGGAGAAAAGTGAAATGGCACTTGGTGCGGTCAAATACGCGGCCTTTGTGTTCACAGCACGACGCTCTAACTTACTCAGCTATCGAGCTACGCAATGTGGCACGTCTGCAGTCCAATACCCGATCGACCGTCTCATCCACCTTTATTACTGCCCTGACACACATTTAAACACATATATGCTTTCGTTCACGTTTGCTCGCCTGATGCTTGGTCCCCAAAAATTACAACACAAAGAAATCGTAAATGCCGTGAGAATAACCAAGACTCAGCAACCAAAAGTATGGTCGGCTACCGGGAATCGAATCCGGGCCTCGTGGCTGAAAGCCATTTCTCCTAACAGCTTTCCATTCTTTCTGACCGCCAGACAATCAGACTTGCAAGGCAAGCACCATAGTCACTGCCGTCTCTAGTAGTATCTGTGGAACCTGTTCCCGCGTAATTTACTTGTTTTCCCGCATGTACGAAATTGGTAGTTTTGGAATATTTAAAATGCATTGTCAGATGTGGGGTTCGAACCCACGCTCCCCTTCGGGAACCAGAGCTTAAATCTGGCGCCTTAGACCGCTCGGCCAATCTGACGTGTGAGCGTACGCTCTCTACTACCGTCGTTTCTAGGTACATCACCAGAGCCTGACTGCGAAATTAGCGTGTTTTTTCTTGTGTGGAGGAAATACGTTGGTTTTAGAGTATTTAAAACGAATTGTCAGATGTCAGGTTGCACCCCACCCTCACTTTCGGGAACCACTGCTTAAATATGGTGCCTTAAACCATTGTTTTCCATCGCCATCTGTCTTGAGCAGAACTGTAGTTATCAATATTCACATTGACGCAGAGAAAACAAAAAACGACAGAAAAGGCCGTTCCCTAGCAACGGCTACGCTGTGCATTTCGCCCTCAGGGGAAGCTAATGATATGCTCCAGTCGAGCATCAAACTAACCAACTTAATATTGTGATACCTAGGCGCTTTCTCCTTCTGGATTGGCACACATATGCTGAATCGTCTCTGGATCATCAGTAAGTGCGTCACATTAGATATTTGTTTTATCGCCCTGCTGTAAATTAAAGGGCAGTTTTTCAACGGCTGTCAGTTCTGCTTCTAGCTACGCTACATCGCCCTAGCAGCACCTACGCACTGCCTTCAGATGTGCTCACCTCCGCCCTGGCGTTGAGCGCCTACAGCGCCATCGCCTTCGGCCTCTGGTGGCAGGAGGGTAGCCGACACATCGCGGCGTGAATGAAACGCAGCGCAACGCGGTGGTGGTGTAACGGTCAGCATGGTTGCTTCCCAAGCAGTTGATCCGGGTTCGTTTCCCGGCCACCGCACAAAAGGTACTTTTTTCTTCTACGGGTATTCCACGTAACGAAACGCGATCTTCGAAACTGTGAAGTGTCGCGGTAAAAATAGTTTTCCCTCGCCCCTCGTCTCAGTCCGTGCTGCCAGGGCGCTAGTCTGCGGGTTTCGTTTCTCAGCATCGTGTGTCTCCATGTGTCGACTTGTCTCGACTTTGCTCGGCTGACGCGAAAGCTGACGCTTGGAAATGGGCATATATGTAGAGGGCAGGCGCGAGAAACGACTGGGAGAGACCAAAAAACGACAAACACACGACAGAACCTTTCATTTTATTGTGGCCACAGGTTCGCCCCTTAGTGTACCGAGAGGCAAGAGTGGCGTCAGCGTGCGGGACCGCATCATTATCGCTAAGCAACAACGAAACCGAAGGAAAAATGCAAAATGAAAGGAGCCAACAGCACGTCGAATTCCCAGCCGAGCACGCACCCAAGTACTAACCACGGCCAACGATTCTTAACGCCGGTGAACAGACGACAACCGCTGCACTACGCGCGGTATGGCCGTTGGCGACAGTATCGCGCAACGTGTAGACATCTTACTTCTTGTGAAGATCGCTTGTTATTTACCTGGCAGTGTCACGCTGGAGGAAGCATTGTCTTTTAGGGGAGAAAAGTGAAATGGCACTTGGTGCGGTCAAATACGCGGCCTTTGTGTTCACAGCACGACGCTCTAACTTACTCAGCTATCGAGCTACGCAATGTGGCACGTCTGCAGTCCAATACCCGATCGACCGTCTCATCCACCTTTATTACTGCCCTGACACACATTTAAACACATATATGCTTTCGTTCACGTTTGCTCGCCTGATGCTTGGTCCCCAAAAATTACAACACAAAGAAATCGTAAATGCCGTGAGAATAACCAAGACTCAGCAACCAAAAGTATGGTCGGCTACCGGGAATCGAATCCGGGCCTCGTGGCTGAAAGCCATTTCTCCTAACAGCTTTCCATTCTTTCTGACCGCCAGACAATCAGACTTGCAAGGCAAGCACCATAGTCACTGCCGTCTCTAGTAGTATCTGTGGAACCTGTTCCCGCGTAATTTACTTGTTTTCCCG
Organism: Schistocerca cancellata; assembly: GCF_023864275.1. Lineage (NCBI taxonomy): Eukaryota > Metazoa > Arthropoda > Insecta > Orthoptera > Acrididae > Schistocerca > Schistocerca cancellata. The sequence goes on from NW_026046164.1 coordinate 17,841, forward strand.
CATGTACGAAATTGGTAGTTTTGGAATATTTAAAATGCATTGTCAGATGTGGGGTTCGAACCCACGCTCCCCTTCGGGAACCAGAGCTTAAATCTGGTGCCTTAGACCGCTCGGCCAATCTGACGTGTGAGCGTACGCTCTCTACTACCGTCGTTTCTAGGTACATCACCAGAGCCTGACTGCGAAATTAGCGTGTTTTTTCTTGTGTGGAGGAAATACGTTGGTTTTAGAGTATTTAAAACGAATTGTCAGATGTCAGGTTGCAACCCACCCTCACTTTCGGGAACCACTGCTTAAATATGGTGCCTTAAACCATTGTTTTCCATCGCCATCTGTCTTGAGCAGAACTGTAGTTATCAATATTCACAATGACGCAGAGAAAACAAAAAACGACAGAAAAGGCCGTTCCCTAGCAACGGCTACGCTGTGCATTTCGCCCTCAGGGGAAGCTAATGATATGCTCCAGTCGAGCATCAAACTAACCAACTTAATATTGTGATACCTAGGCGCTTTCTCCTTCTGGATTGGCACACATATGCTGAATCGTCTCTGGATCATCAGTAAGTGCGTCACATTAGATATTTGTTTTATCGCCCTGCTGTAAATTAAAGGGCAGTTTTTCAACGGCTGTCAGTTCTGCTTCTAGCTACGCTACATCGCCCTAGCAGCACCTACGCACTGCCTTCAGATGTGCTCACCTCCGCCCTGGCGTTGAGCGCCTACAGCGCCATCGCCTTCGGCCTCTGGTGGCAGGAGGGTAGCCGACACATCGCGGCGTGAATGAAACGCAGCGCAACGCGGTGGTGGTGTAACGGTCAGCATGGTTGCTTCCCAAGCAGTTGATCCGGGTTCGATTCCCGGCCACCGCACAAAAGGTACTTTTTTCTTCTACGGGTATTCCACGTAACGAAACGCGATCTTCGAAACTGTGAAGTGTCGCGGTAAGAATAGTTTTCCCTCGCCCCTCGTCTCAGTCCGTGCTGCCAGGGCGCTAGTCTGCGGGTTTCGTTTCTCAGCATCGTGTGTCTCCATGTGTCGACTTGTCTCGACTTTGCTCGGCTGACGCGAAAGCTGACGCTTGGAAATGGGCATATATGTAGAGGGCAGGCGCGAGAAACGACTGGGAGAGACCAAAAAACGACAAACACACGACAGAACCTTTCATTTTATTGTGGCCACAGGTTCGCCCCTTAGTGTACCGAGAGGCAAGAGTGGCGTCAGCGTGCGGGACCGCATCATTATCGCTAAGCAACAACGAAACCGAAGGAAAAATGCAAAATGAAAGGAGCCAACAGCACGTCGAATTCCCAGCCGAGCACGCACCCAAGTACTAACCACGGCCAACGATTCTTAACGCCGGTGAACAGACGACAACCGCTGCACTACGCGCGGTATGGCCGTTGGCGACAGTATCGCGCAACGTGTAGACATCTTACTTCTTGTGAAGATCGCTTGTTATTTACCTGGCAGTGTCACGCTGGAGGAAGCATTGTCTTTTAGGGGAGAAAAGTGAAATGGCACTTGGTGCGGTCAAATACGCGGCCTTTGTGTTCACAGCACGACGCTCTAACTTACTCAGCTATCGAGCTACGCAATGTGGCACGTCTGCAGTCCAATACCCGATCGACCGTCTCATCCACCTTTATTACTGCCCTGACACACATTTAAACACATATATGCTTTCGTTCACGTTTGCTCGCCTGATGCTTGGTCCCCAAAAATTACAACACAAAGAAATCGTAAATGCCGTGAGAATAACCAAGACTCAGCAACCAAAAGTATGGTCGGCTACCGGGAATCGAATCCGGGCCTCGTGGCTGAAAGCCATTTCTCCTAACAGCTTTCCATTCTTTCTGACCGCCAGACAATCAGACTTGCAAGGCAAGCACCATAGTCACTGCCGTCTCTAGTAGTATCTGTGGAACCTGTTCCCGCGTAATTTACTTGTTTTCCCGCATGTACGAAATTGGTAGTTTTGGAATATTTAAAATGCATTGTCAGATGTGGGGTTCGAACCCACGCTCCCCTTCGGGAACCAGAGCTTAAATCTGGCGCCTTAGACCGCTCGGCCAATCTGACGTGTGAGCGTACGCTCTCTACTACCGTCGTTTCTAGGTACATCACCAGAGCCTGACTGCGAAATTAGCGTGTTTTTTCTTGTGTGGAGGAAATACGTTGGTTTTAGAGTATTTAAAACGAATTGTCAGATGTCAGGTTGCACCCCACCCTCACTTTCGGGAACCACTGCTTAAATATGGTGCCTTAAACCATTGTTTTCCATCGCCATCTGTCTTGAGCAGAACTGTAGTTATCAATATTCACATTGACGCAGAGAAAACAAAAAACGACAGAAAAGGCCGTTCCCTAGCAACGGCTACGCTGTGCATTTCGCCCTCAGGGGAAGCTAATGATATGCTCCAGTCGAGCATCAAACTAACCAACTTAATATTGTGATACCTAGGCGCTTTCTCCTTCTGGATTGGCACACATATGCTGAATCGTCTCTGGATCATCAGTAAGTGCGTCACATTAGATATTTGTTTTATCGCCCTGCTGTAAATTAAAGGGCAGTTTTTCAACGGCTGTCAGTTCTGCTTCTAGCTACGCTACATCGCCCTAGCAGCACCTACGCACTGCCTTCAGATGTGCTCACCTCCGCCCTGGCGTTGAGCGCCTACAGCGCCATCGCCTTCGGCCTCTGGTGGCAGGAGGGTAGCCGACACATCGCGGCGTGAATGAAACGCAGCGCAACGCGGTGGTGGTGTAACGGTCAGCATGGTTGCTTCCCAAGCAGTTGATCCGGGTTCGTTTCCCGGCCACCGCACAAAAGGTACTTTTTTCTTCTACGGGTATTCCACGTAACGAAACGCGATCTTCGAAACTGTGAAGTGTCGCGGTAAAAATAGTTTTCCCTCGCCCCTCGTCTCAGTCCGTGCTGCCAGGGCGCTAGTCTGCGGGTTTCGTTTCTCAGCATCGTGTGTCTCCATGTGTCGACTTGTCTCGACTTTGCTCGGCTGACGCGAAAGCTGACGCTTGGAAATGGGCATATATGTAGAGGGCAGGCGCGAGAAACGACTGGGAGAGACCAAAAAACGACAAACACACGACAGAACCTTTCATTTTATTGTGGCCACAGGTTCGCCCCTTAGTGTACCGAGAGGCAAGAGTGGCGTCAGCGTGCGGGACCGCATCATTATCGCTAAGCAACAACGAAACCGAAGGAAAAATGCAAAATGAAAGGAGCCAACAGCACGTCGAATTCCCAGCCGAGCACGCACCCAAGTACTAACCACGGCCAACGATTCTTAACGCCGGTGAACAGACGACAACCGCTGCACTACGCGCGGTATGGCCGTTGGCGACAGTATCGCGCAACGTGTAGACATCTTACTTCTTGTGAAGATCGCTTGTTATTTACCTGGCAGTGTCACGCTGGAGGAAGCATTGTCTTTTAGGGGAGAAAAGTGAAATGGCACTTGGTGCGGTCAAATACGCGGCCTTTGTGTTCACAGCACGACGCTCTAACTTACTCAGCTATCGAGCTACGCAATGTGGCACGTCTGCAGTCCAATACCCGATCGACCGTCTCATCCACCTTTATTACTGCCCTGACACACATTTAAACACATATATGCTTTCGTTCACGTTTGCTCGCCTGATGCTTGGTCCCCAAAAATTACAACACAAAGAAATCGTAAATGCCGTGAGAATAACCAAGACTCAGCAACCAAAAGTATGGTCGGCTACCGGGAATCGAATCCGGGCCTCGTGGCTGAAAGCCATTTCTCCTAACAGCTTTCCATTCTTTCTGACCGCCAGACAATCAGACTTGCAAGGCAAGCACCATAGTCACTGCCGTCTCTAGTAGTATCTGTGGAACCTGTTCCCGCGTAATTTACTTGTTTTCCCGCATGTACGAAATTGGTAGTTTTGGAATATTTAAAATGCATTGTCAGATGTGGGGTTCGAACCCACGCTCCCCTTCGGGAACCAGAGCTTAAATCTGGTGCCTTAGACCGCTCGGCCAATCTGACGTGTGAGCGTACGCTCTCTACTACCCGTCGTTTCTAGGTACATCACCAGAGCCTGACTGCGAAATTAGCGTGTTTTTTCTTGTGTGGAGGAAATACGTTGGTTTTAGAGTATTTAAAACGAATTGTCAGATGTCAGGTTGCAACCCACCCTCACTTTCGGGAACCACTGCTTAAATATGGTGCCTTAAACCATTGTTTTCCATCGCCATCTGTCTTGAGCAGAACTGTAGTTATCAATATTCACAATGACGCAGAGAAAACAAAAAACGACAGAAAAGGCCGTTCCCTAGCAACGGCTACGCTGTGCATTTCGCCCTCAGGGGAAGCTAATGATATGCTCCAGTCGAGCATCAAACTAACCAACTTAATATTGTGATACCTAGGCGCTTTCTCCTTCTGGATTGGCACACATATGCTGAATCGTCTCTGGATCATCAGTAAGTGCGTCACATTAGATATTTGTTTTATCGCCCTGCTGTAAATTAAAGGGCAGTTTTTCAACGGCTGTCAGTTCTGCTTCTAGCTACGCTACATCGCCCTAGCAGCACCTACGCACTGCCTTCAGATGTGCTCACCTCCGCCCTGGCGTTGAGCGCCTACAGCGCCATCGCCTTCGGCCTCTGGTGGCAGGAGGGTAGCCGACACATCGCGGCGTGAATGAAACGCAGCGCAACGCGGTGGTGGTGTAACGGTCAGCATGGTTGCTTCCCAAGCAGTTGATCCGGGTTCGATTCCCGGCCACCGCACAAAAGGTACTTTTTTCTTCTACGGGTATTCCACGTAACGAAACGCGATCTTCGAAACTGTGAAGTGTCGCGGTAAGAATAGTTTTCCCTCGCCCCTCGTCTCAGTCCGTGCTGCCAGGGCGCTAGTCTGCGGGTTTCGTTTCTCAGCATCGTGTGTCTCCATGTGTCGACTTGTCTCGACTTTGCTCGGCTGACGCGAAAGCTGACGCTTGGAAATGGGCATATATGTAGAGGGCAGGCGCGAGAAACGACTGGGAGAGACCAAAAAACGACAAACACACGACAGAACCTTTCATTTTATTGTGGCCACAGGTTCGCCCCTTAGTGTACCGAGAGGCAAGAGTGGCGTCAGCGTGCGGGACCGCATCATTATCGCTAAGCAACAACGAAACCGAAGGAAAAATGCAAAATGAAAGGAGCCAACAGCACGTCGAATTCCCAGCCGAGCACGCACCCAAGTACTAACCACGGCCAACGATTCTTAACGCCGGTGAACAGACGACAACCGCTGCACTACGCGCGGTATGGCCGTTGGCGACAGTATCGCGCAACGTGTAGACATCTTACTTCTTGTGAAGATCGCTTGTTATTTACCTGGCAGTGTCACGCTGGAGGAAGCATTGTCTTTTAGGGGAGAAAAGTGAAATGGCACTTGGTGCGGTCAAATACGCGGCCTTTGTGTTCACAGCACGACGCTCTAACTTACTCAGCTATCGAGCTACGCAATGTGGCACGTCTGCAGTCCAATACCCGATCGACCGTCTCATCCACCTTTATTACTGCCCTGACACACATTTAAACACATATATGCTTTCGTTCACGTTTGCTCGCCTGATGCTTGGTCCCCAAAAATTACAACACAAAGAAATCGTAAATGCCGTGAGAATAACCAAGACTCAGCAACCAAAAGTATGGTCGGCTACCGGGAATCGAATCCGGGCCTCGTGGCTGAAAGCCATTTCTCCTAACAGCTTTCCATTCTTTCTGACCGCCAGACAATCAGACTTGCAAGGCAAGCACCATAGTCACTGCCGTCTCTAGTAGTATCTGTGGAACCTGTTCCCGCGTAATTTACTTGTTTTCCCGCATGTACGAAATTGGTAGTTTTGGAATATTTAAAATGCATTGTCAGATGTGGGGTTCGAACCCACGCTCCCCTTCGGGAACCAGAGCTTAAATCTGGCGCCTTAGACCGCTCGGCCAATCTGACGTGTGAGCGTACGCTCTCTACTACCGTCGTTTCTAGGTACATCACCAGAGCCTGACTGCGAAATTAGCGTGTTTTTTCTTGTGTGGAGGAAATACGTTGGTTTTAGAGTATTTAAAACGAATTGTCAGATGTCAGGTTGCACCCCACCCTCACTTTCGGGAACCACTGCTTAAATATGGTGCCTTAAACCATTGTTTTCCATCGCCATCTGTCTTGAGCAGAACTGTAGTTATCAATATTCACATTGACGCAGAGAAAACAAAAAACGACAGAAAAGGCCGTTCCCTAGCAACGGCTACGCTGTGCATTTCGCCCTCAGGGGAAGCTAATGATATGCTCCAGTCGAGCATCAAACTAACCAACTTAATATTGTGATACCTAGGCGCTTTCTCCTTCTGGATTGGCACACATATGCTGAATCGTCTCTGGATCATCAGTAAGTGCGTCACATTAGATATTTGTTTTATCGCCCTGCTGTAAATTAAAGGGCAGTTTTTCAACGGCTGTCAGTTCTGCTTCTAGCTACGCTACATCGCCCTAGCAGCACCTACGCACTGCCTTCAGATGTGCTCACCTCCGCCCTGGCGTTGAGCGCCTACAGCGCCATCGCCTTCGGCCTCTGGTGGCAGGAGGGTAGCCGACACATCGCGGCGTGAATGAAACGCAGCGCAACGCGGTGGTGGTGTAACGGTCAGCATGGTTGCTTCCCAAGCAGTTGATCCGGGTTCGTTTCCCGGCCACCGCACAAAAGGTACTTTTTTCTTCTACGGGTATTCCACGTAACGAAACGCGATCTTCGAAACTGTGAAGTGTCGCGGTAAAAATAGTTTTCCCTCGCCCCTCGTCTCAGTCCGTGCTGCCAGGGCGCTAGTCTGCGGGTTTCGTTTCTCAGCATCGTGTGTCTCCATGTGTCGACTTGTCTCGACTTTGCTCGGCTGACGCGAAAGCTGACGCTTGGAAATGGGCATATATGTAGAGGGCAGGCGCGAGAAACGACTGGGAGAGACCAAAAAACGACAAACACACGACAGAACCTTTCATTTTATTGTGGCCACAGGTTCGCCCCTTAGTGTACCGAGAGGCAAGAGTGGCGTCAGCGTGCGGGACCGCATCATTATCGCTAAGCAACAACGAAACCGAAGGAAAAATGCAAAATGAAAGGAGCCAACAGCACGTCGAATTCCCAGCCGAGCACGCACCCAAGTACTAACCACGGCCAACGATTCTTAACGCCGGTGAACAGACGACAACCGCTGCACTACGCGCGGTATGGCCGTTGGCGACAGTATCGCGCAACGTGTAGACATCTTACTTCTTGTGAAGATCGCTTGTTATTTACCTGGCAGTGTCACGCTGGAGGAAGCATTGTCTTTTAGGGGAGAAAAGTGAAATGGCACTTGGTGCGGTCAAATACGCGGCCTTTGTGTTCACAGCACGACGCTCTAACTTACTCAGCTATCGAGCTACGCAATGTGGCACGTCTGCAGTCCAATACCCGATCGACCGTCTCATCCACCTTTATTACTGCCCTGACACACATTTAAACACATATATGCTTTCGTTCACGTTTGCTCGCCTGATGCTTGGTCCCCAAAAATTACAACACAAAGAAATCGTAAATGCCGTGAGAATAACCAAGACTCAGCAACCAAAAGTATGGTCGGCTACCGGGAATCGAATCCGGGCCTCGTGGCTGAAAGCCATTTCTCCTAACAGCTTTCCATTCTTTCTGACCGCCAGACAATCAGACTTGCAAGGCAAGCACCATAGTCACTGCCGTCTCTAGTAGTATCTGTGGAACCTGTTCCCGCGTAATTTACTTGTTTTCCCGCATGTACGAAATTGGTAGTTTTGGAATATTTAAAATGCATTGTCAGATGTGGGGTTCGAACCCACGCTCCCCTTCGGGAACCAGAGCTTAAATCTGGTGCCTTAGACCGCTCGGCCAATCTGACGTGTGAGCGTACGCTCTCTACTACCGTCGTTTCTAGGTACATCACCAGAGCCTGACTGCGAAATTAGCGTGTTTTTTCTTGTGTGGAGGAAATACGTTGGTTTTAGAGTATTTAAAACGAATTGTCAGATGTCAGGTTGCAACCCACCCTCACTTTCGGGAACCACTGCTTAAATATGGTGCCTTAAACCATTGTTTTCCATCGCCATCTGTCTTGAGCAGAACTGTAGTTATCAATATTCACAATGACGCAGAGAAAACAAAAAACGACAGAAAAGGCCGTTCCCTAGCAACGGCTACGCTGTGCATTTCGCCCTCAGGGGAAGCTAATGATATGCTCCAGTCGAGCATCAAACTAACCAACTTAATATTGTGATACCTAGGCGCTTTCTCCTTCTGGATTGGCACACATATGCTGAATCGTCTCTGGATCATCAGTAAGTGCGTCACATTAGATATTTGTTTTATCGCCCTGCTGTAAATTAAAGGGCAGTTTTTCAACGGCTGTCAGTTCTGCTTCTAGCTACGCTACATCGCCCTAGCAGCACCTACGCACTGCCTTCAGATGTGCTCACCTCCGCCCTGGCGTTGAGCGCCTACAGCGCCATCGCCTTCGGCCTCTGGTGGCAGGAGGGTAGCCGACACATCGCGGCGTGAATGAAACGCAGCGCAACGCGGTGGTGGTGTAACGGTCAGCATGGTTGCTTCCCAAGCAGTTGATCCGGGTTCGATTCCCGGCCACCGCACAAAAGGTACTTTTTTCTTCTACGGGTATTCCACGTAACGAAACGCGATCTTCGAAACTGTGAAGTGTCGCGGTAAGAATAGTTTTCCCTCGCCCCTCGTCTCAGTCCGTGCTGCCAGGGCGCTAGTCTGCGGGTTTCGTTTCTCAGCATCGTGTGTCTCCATGTGTCGACTTGTCTCGACTTTGCTCGGCTGACGCGAAAGCTGACGCTTGGAAATGGGCATATATGTAGAGGGCAGGCGCGAGAAACGACTGGGAGAGACCAAAAAACGACAAACACACGACAGAACCTTTCATTTTATTGTGGCCACAGGTTCGCCCCTTAGTGTACCGAGAGGCAAGAGTGGCGTCAGCGTGCGGGACCGCATCATTATCGCTAAGCAACAACGAAACCGAAGGAAAAATGCAAAATGAAAGGAGCCAACAGCACGTCGAATTCCCAGCCGAGCACGCACCCAAGTACTAACCACGGCCAACGATTCTTAACGCCGGTGAACAGACGACAACCGCTGCACTACGCGCGGTATGGCCGTTGGCGACAGTATCGCGCAACGTGTAGACATCTTACTTCTTGTGAAGATCGCTTGTTATTTACCTGGCAGTGTCACGCTGGAGGAAGCATTGTCTTTTAGGGGAGAAAAGTGAAATGGCACTTGGTGCGGTCAAATACGCGGCCTTTGTGTTCACAGCACGACGCTCTAACTTACTCAGCTATCGAGCTACGCAATGTGGCACGTCTGCAGTCCAATACCCGATCGACCGTCTCATCCACCTTTATTACTGCCCTGACACACATTTAAACACATATATGCTTTCGTTCACGTTTGCTCGCCTGATGCTTGGTCCCCAAAAATTACAACACAAAGAAATCGTAAATGCCGTGAGAATAACCAAGACTCAGCAACCAAAAGTATGGTCGGCTACCGGGAATCGAATCCGGGCCTCGTGGCTGAAAGCCATTTCTCCTAACAGCTTTCCATTCTTTCTGACCGCCAGACAATCAGACTTGCAAGGCAAGCACCATAGTCACTGCCGTCTCTAGTAGTATCTGTGGAACCTGTTCCCGCGTAATTTACTTGTTTTCCCGCATGTACGAAATTGGTAGTTTTGGAATATTTAAAATGCATTGTCAGATGTGGGGTTCGAACCCACGCTCCCCTTCGGGAACCAGAGCTTAAATCTGGCGCCTTAGACCGCTCGGCCAATCTGACGTGTGAGCGTACGCTCTCTACTACCGTCGTTTCTAGGTACATCACCAGAGCCTGACTGCGAAATTAGCGTGTTTTTTCTTGTGTGGAGGAAATACGTTGGTTTTAGAGTATTTAAAACGAATTGTCAGATGTCAGGTTGCACCCCACCCTCACTTTCGGGAACCACTGCTTAAATATGGTGCCTTAAACCATTGTTTTCCATCGCCATCTGTCTTGAGCAGAACTGTAGTTATCAATATTCACATTGACGCAGAGAAAACAAAAAACGACAGAAAAGGCCGTTCCCTAGCAACGGCTACGCTGTGCATTTCGCCCTCAGGGGAAGCTAATGATATGCTCCAGTCGAGCATCAAACTAACCAACTTAATATTGTGATACCTAGGCGCTTTCTCCTTCTGGATTGGCACACATATGCTGAATCGTCTCTGGATCATCAGTAAGTGCGTCACATTAGATATTTGTTTTATCGCCCTGCTGTAAATTAAAGGGCAGTTTTTCAAC
>NW_026046165.1:0-5000 GCF_023864275.1 Schistocerca cancellata
GTTGGGTGCGGCGGACTGAGGCGTATCGGTTTGCGGGCCCCTTGCCGCTGGCGTGGGCGCTGCGATGGGTGCCGCCTCCGTGCGCGCGGGGCAGGCGGCGGCGGCGGCCGGGCGCGGTGTGGTCCGCCGCGCTACAGCGTAGCGCTTTGTCAGCCGGTGATGGGCGCCAGACGGGCGGTGTCGGCCCACCGGTGGGAGCGTCGCGTGGAGGCGGCGGCGTCGGGTGGGTGCCGTGCGGCGGTCGCGGTGCCCGGCAGGCGACGGTGAGTTTTCGCCGGCCCCAGCGCCGTGTGGTAACATAGCGTCCACCGCAGTACGGTGACCTACAATACCTCTAATCTATGGATGTGAAATAAAATATAATAAGACATGATGCTCCGCAAGAAAATAGACTTGGGATAGGGTGTGTCGTTGGCAAGTCCCCGGGGCGGTTAGTGTGTGTGGTGATAAGTCTGTAGGGGTGCCTCAGTGAATTATTATTGTTGTTTTGTGACGTCGTCAATTGTTCTGTCCCTGTGGACAGATGCAACAGAGGTGAACATCATTTCGTTGAGGGCGTTTATTATTTCCATGTATCTGCAACGAGTAATAGGAGGGTGGGAAAATAGTACGAAGTATGCTTGCGTGAATAACGCGTGGTCAACGGTTCGCGCGCGCCCTCTGGTCCCGACGCCATCAACGTCCACAATAAACAGACCATACCGCATGATGTTGACAATGCCGCCCACAGGCACAACACAGCCATCTTTGGGAATGTGACCAAACTACATTGCCATCCGGCCCAGAAACGACACCTCCATCTACAGGAATCCAACGAAACTACGCCAACCATACCTCCAAAACACGGCACCGCCATCTATGACAATGTGACGAAACCACATGCAATAGCTCCATCTACGCGAATCGGACGACACTACGTCCACCATGTCGAGCGCACCACAAACAAAAATACCGCCACCTGCAGGTCCCCCGCAACATGACCTGCTGCACCGATGATACCGCCATCTATGAGACGCCACGCCGACTACGACATCGCTAGGTCCCACAGTGCCCATTTTCCGACGCCACCCACAAACCCTGCATCATCTGCCCACCACAGGAGCCCCAACGCCTGTGCCTGCGTCGCACGAAGTCGTCGACCGACAATCGCTCCACCCGCACCCGCACGTGCCCCACCCCAACCGCCCAAATCGCAACTCCAGCGGATGAACGGCGGACTCTTCCCGCACTCGTAACGTGCAATCCGCCCCTATATCTTGCGTTTCATGAAGAGTTATATCGAATATGCCATATTCCCGCTGTCCCTATACATGCTGTAAGTAGCTCGCTTGCTACAGCAGCAGCAGCAGCAGCAGCACCACCTCCGCGCGCTTCCCTGGGGGCACTGAACCGCAGGATGCGAGACCCCACGCCCAGTGGCAAACAGGGCTCCTCTCAGAATATAGGCGGTCCCTACCCCTCACAACGATGACGGTGGGAGGGCCGTTTTACGAGACCATTTCCTGCGGTGCCAACGCTGTCGTAGAGCCGATACTCCATCTTTGGTACAAGGCAATCATTCCGCTGTAAATCAGTACGTCACTCGTAGTTCAGTCACCTCACAGCACTGCTCAGTAAACTATGCAGGCCCACATAGATAGATTATGATAGATTATATACGCAAATGCCCCTATACATGCTGAACGTCCGTACACACAAAATGAACCACACGTCAGCCACACACTCTATCACACACTACTCTCTGCCTGTAACAGACACAGATACAACTACTAAGCACCAGCATGGACCAACGTCCGGTGCATCCTATCCGCCACAGTACACCAACTACGCTATGATAACCAGACCGGGAGGTCCAATCATAAAACAGAATACCCCACTCGTCCGACAACCACAATTGCTCAGAGAAGCCACCAACACCCACACATGTCCTACACAGGGGTGCACCCATCACCACCACACTGCCTCGTCTTACAGCACAAACACACTGGCAGGAATGAAACACACAGGTCTGCCGCAACCACAGACACGGCTCGCCCCCTCTCACTGGCGAAAAGCGCATCCCGACGTGACATAACTCCTTTGACACACTGACGCTGCCTCGGGCATCCACGTCCTACGGTCGATATCAACGAACCTCCCCCCCCCCCTCCCCCCCACAACACGCCATCCCATACCACATTGTGTACCGTACCCAAACCTAACGTGTACTGTACTACAACGCAATGTGTACCATAACACAACCCAGTTTGTACCTTAACCTAACCTATGTCACCTTAACCTAACCTATGTCACCTTAACCTAACCTATGTCACCTTAACCTAACCTATGTCACCTTAACCTAACCTATGTCACCTTAACCTAACCTATGTCACCTTAACCTAACCTATGTCACCTTAACCTAACCTATGTCACCTTAACCTAACCCATCTTGCACCTTAACCTAACCCATCTTGCACCTTAACCTAACCCATCTTGCACCTTAACCTAACCCATCTTGCACCTTAACCTAACCCATCTTGCACCTTAACCTAACCCATCTTGCACCTTAACCTAACCTATGTTGCACCTTAACCTAACCTGTGTTGCACCTTAACCTACCTCAATTTGCACCGCAATGTAACGCAATTTGCACCGCAATGTAACGCAATTTGCACCGCAATGTAACGCAATTTGCACCGCAATGTAACGCAATTTGCACCGCAATGTAACGCAATTTGCACCGCAATGTAACGCAATTTGCACCGCAATGTAACGCAATTTGCACCGCAATGTAACGCAATTTGCACCGCAATGTAACGCAATTTGCACCGCAATGTAACGCAATTTGCACCGCAATGTAACTCAATTTGCACCGCAATGTAACTCAATTTGCACCGCAATGTAACTCAATTTGCACCGCAATGTAACTCAATTTGCACCGCAATGTAACTCAATTTGCACCGCAATGTAACTCAATTTGCACCGCAATGTAACTCAATTTGCACCGCAATGTAACTCAATTTGCACCGCAATGTAATGCAATTTGCACCGCAATGTAATGCAATTTGCACCGCAATGTAATGCAATTTGTACCGCAATCTACCCCCACATTGTGCCTTAACCTAACCCACATTGTGCCTTAACCTAACCCACATTGTGCCTTAACCTAACCCACGTTGTGCCTTAACCTAACCCACGTTGTGCCTTAACCTAACCCACGTTGTGCCTTAACCTAACCCACGTTGTGCCTTAACCTAACCCACGTTGTGCCTTAACCTAACCCAAGTTGTGCCTTAACCTAACCCAAGTTGTGCCTTAACCTAACCCAAGTTGTGCCTTAACCTAACCCAAGTTGTGCCTTAACCTAACCCAAGTTGTGCCTTAACCTAACCCAAGTTGTGCCTTAACCTAACCCAAGTTGTGCCTTAACCTAACCCAAGTTGTGCCTTAACCTAACCCAAGTTGTGCCTTAACCTAACCCAAGTTGTGCCTTAACCTAACCCAAGTTGTGCCTTAACCTAACCCAAGTTGTGCCTTAACCTAACCCAAGTTGTGCCTTACCCTGCTCTGTAATTGGCATATGACACGTTACATTAATGTATTGTCCAACCGCAACCCGCTCAGAATGTTGTGTACACAGCTACGTGTCATCTCCCCATAACAGCTGCATTGCAGTGTGGTACGCCATAGAGACGTGTGGGAGTAATGGACGCAGTGGATGGCGATCAGCATGAGCCGTCTGTTCATGTAGTGGCGCGTGTATGCAGACGTAGTAGTCTCTTCTCACACAATGTGATAGCACGGTGCCCCGCGTTCCACATCTGCGACATGCTACAGAGGCCGGTTGACAGTTGGTCGCGCAATGGACATCGCATACGTACGGGGGCACCTTCCACGTGCCCTCTAGTCGGGCACATTTTGTTGCGTGGATGTGAGCGGATGTAGTGTGTCTTGACACCTGACAGGCAGGCATGCAATAATAGTTGACTTTGCAAACGGGGATGGACGTGTACGTTTACTGGTGACGTTACGCAAATGAACAACTGGTAACCCGTTGTGGTGCGGTTGTCCTTGCTGGAGGTACATCTGTGAGGGCAACGATCGGTACAGCTACGAAGCGGTCCCCACCATACCAACGAACGTGAATGTGAATCTGGGTGTGAAGCGATACGCGGCTGTGGGTGGGTGGGACTGTCCCCGGCCGGTGAGGGGGGGCCGCCCGGCGTGCTGGCCGCGCGGTGCGTGGGCGCACGCGCTACAGCCGGCTGGTGGGGGCGCGCCCAGTGGCAGGCGCGCCGGCCGACGGACGCGGCAGGCGGCGCAGCTGCGCGCCGGGGCACCCTGCGCGCGGCGCCGTGCAGCCAAAGTGGGTCCTCGCCGGCCCGGTGCGAAGCGCGGTGGACATCTGCAGTGTGCTGGTCCGATTGAGGACTGTGTGCGTTGAGGATGCGCCGCCGCCCGGCACTCGGCGCCGCGACGCCGTCTGCTGCTCGGTCGCCCCAGCGGTTCTCGCTGGTGGTTTGTATCGCAGTTGTGCAGACGTGTTGGCACGTGCGCTGTGCTGGGAGAGTTCGCTTCGGCACCCACGTGGGGCCTTTGCCCTTCTGTGGCGCTGGCGTTGGAGCTGCCGGTCACCGTAGGTGGCGCGTGTTGTCTCCCGCCGGCAATGCCACGACAGCACGCTCCCGGGCCTCTGTCGGCAGCGGCAAGCTCAGTTGGGAGCACGGGTGGTCGCACCTAAAGCGTCTACTCGCCTAACTCCGGGCGATTGCGCCTCTCTCGAACCCGACCAAGTACTTAGGACGGCGCTGCGCGCCGCCGGGACCTGAGAGGGTTTCGAGGTGTATTGTGCAGGGGAGCTCAGCCTCCTCCTGTTTGCAGAATAATTGAGCGGACGCTTGCGTGTTCGCGCGGGCCCCTGGGACACACTCCCGGGCGGCCGGCTGCTCAGCTCTAGTTGACGCAGCTCCCTGGTTGATCCTGCCAGTAGTCATATGCTTGTCTCAAAGATTAAGCCATGC
>NW_026046165.1:12500-17500 GCF_023864275.1 Schistocerca cancellata
ACGAAGTATGCTTGCGTGAATAACGCGTGGTCAACGGTTCGCGCGCGCCCTCTGGTCCCGACGCCATCAACGTCCACAATAAACAGACCATACCGCATGATGTTGACAATGCCGCCCACAGGCACAACACAGCCATCTTTGGGAATGTGACCAAACTACATTGCCATCCGGCCCAGAAACGACACCTCCATCTACAGGAATCCAACGAAACTACGCCAACCATACCTCCAAAACACGGCACCGCCATCTATGACAATGTGACGAAACCACATGCAATAGCTCCATCTACGCGAATCGGACGACACTACGTCCACCATGTCGAGCGCACCACAAACAAAAATACCGCCACCTGCAGGTCCCCCGCAACATGACCTGCTGCACCGATGATACCGCCATCTATGAGACGCCACGCCGACTACGACATCGCTAGGTCCCACAGTGCCCATTTTCCGACGCCACCCACAAACCCTGCATCATCTGCCCACCACAGGAGCCCCAACGCCTGTGCCTGCGTCGCACGAAGTCGTCGACCGACAATCGCTCCACCCGCACCCGCACGTGCCCCACCCCAACCGCCCAAATCGCAACTCCAGCGGATGAACGGCGGACTCTTCCCGCACTCGTAACGTGCAATCCGCCCCTATATCTTGCGTTTCATGAAGAGTTATATCGAATATGCCATATTCCCGCTGTCCCTATACATGCTGTAAGTAGCTCGCTTGCTACAGCAGCAGCAGCAGCAGCAGCACCACCTCCGCGCGCTTCCCTGGGGGCACTGAACCGCAGGATGCGAGACCCCACGCCCAGTGGCAAACAGGGCTCCTCTCAGAATATAGGCGGTCCCTACCCCTCACAACGATGACGGTGGGAGGGCCGTTTTACGAGACCATTTCCTGCGGTGCCAACGCTGTCGTAGAGCCGATACTCCATCTTTGGTACAAGGCAATCATTCCGCTGTAAATCAGTACGTCACTCGTAGTTCAGTCACCTCACAGCACTGCTCAGTAAACTATGCAGGCCCACATAGATAGATTATGATAGATTATATACGCAAATGCCCCTATACATGCTGAACGTCCGTACACACAAAATGAACCACACGTCAGCCACACACTCTATCACACACTACTCTCTGCCTGTAACAGACACAGATACAACTACTAAGCACCAGCATGGACCAACGTCCGGTGCATCCTATCCGCCACAGTACACCAACTACGCTATGATAACCAGACCGGGAGGTCCAATCATAAAACAGAATACCCCACTCGTCCGACAACCACAATTGCTCAGAGAAGCCACCAACACCCACACATGTCCTACACAGGGGTGCACACCATCACCACCACACTGCCTCGTCTTACAGCACAAACACACTGGCAGGAATGAAACACACAGGTCTGCCGCAACCACAGACACGGCTCGCCCCCTCTCACTGGCGAAAAGCGCATCCCGACGTGACATAACTCCTTTGACACACTGACGCTGCCTCGGGCATCCACGTCCTACGGTCGATATCAACGAACCTCCCCCCCCCCCTCCCCCCCACAACACGCCATCCCATACCACATTGTGTACCGTACCCAAACCTAACGTGTACTGTACTACAACGCAATGTGTACCATAACACAACCCAGTTTGTACCTTAACCTAACCTATGTCACCTTAACCTAACCTATGTCACCTTAACCTAACCTATGTCACCTTAACCTAACCTATGTCACCTTAACCTAACCTATGTCACCTTAACCTAACCTATGTCACCTTAACCTAACCTATGTCACCTTAACCTAACCTATGTCACCTTAACCTAACCCATCTTGCACCTTAACCTAACCCATCTTGCACCTTAACCTAACCCATCTTGCACCTTAACCTAACCCATCTTGCACCTTAACCTAACCCATCTTGCACCTTAACCTAACCCATCTTGCACCTTAACCTAACCTATGTTGCACCTTAACCTAACCTGTGTTGCACCTTAACCTACCTCAATTTGCACCGCAATGTAACGCAATTTGCACCGCAATGTAACGCAATTTGCACCGCAATGTAACGCAATTTGCACCGCAATGTAACGCAATTTGCACCGCAATGTAACGCAATTTGCACCGCAATGTAACGCAATTTGCACCGCAATGTAACGCAATTTGCACCGCAATGTAACGCAATTTGCACCGCAATGTAACGCAATTTGCACCGCAATGTAACGCAATTTGCACCGCAATGTAACTCAATTTGCACCGCAATGTAACTCAATTTGCACCGCAATGTAACTCAATTTGCACCGCAATGTAACTCAATTTGCACCGCAATGTAACTCAATTTGCACCGCAATGTAACTCAATTTGCACCGCAATGTAACTCAATTTGCACCGCAATGTAACTCAATTTGCACCGCAATGTAATGCAATTTGCACCGCAATGTAATGCAATTTGCACCGCAATGTAATGCAATTTGTACCGCAATCTACCCCCACATTGTGCCTTAACCTAACCCACATTGTGCCTTAACCTAACCCACATTGTGCCTTAACCTAACCCACGTTGTGCCTTAACCTAACCCACGTTGTGCCTTAACCTAACCCACGTTGTGCCTTAACCTAACCCACGTTGTGCCTTAACCTAACCCACGTTGTGCCTTAACCTAACCCAAGTTGTGCCTTAACCTAACCCAAGTTGTGCCTTAACCTAACCCAAGTTGTGCCTTAACCTAACCCAAGTTGTGCCTTAACCTAACCCAAGTTGTGCCTTAACCTAACCCAAGTTGTGCCTTAACCTAACCCAAGTTGTGCCTTAACCTAACCCAAGTTGTGCCTTAACCTAACCCAAGTTGTGCCTTAACCTAACCCAAGTTGTGCCTTAACCTAACCCAAGTTGTGCCTTAACCTAACCCAAGTTGTGCCTTACCCTGCTCTGTAATTGGCATATGACACGTTACATTAATGTATTGTCCAACCGCAACCCGCTCAGAATGTTGTGTACACAGCTACGTGTCATCTCCCCATAACAGCTGCATTGCAGTGTGGTACGCCATAGAGACGTGTGGGAGTAATGGACGCAGTGGATGGCGATCAGCATGAGCCGTCTGTTCATGTAGTGGCGCGTGTATGCAGACGTAGTAGTCTCTTCTCACACAATGTGATAGCACGGTGCCCCGCGTTCCACATCTGCGACATGCTACAGAGGCCGGTTGACAGTTGGTCGCGCAATGGACATCGCATACGTACGGGGGCACCTTCCACGTGCCCTCTAGTCGGGCACATTTTGTTGCGTGGATGTGAGCGGATGTAGTGTGTCTTGACACCTGACAGGCAGGCATGCAATAATAGTTGACTTTGCAAACGGGGATGGACGTGTACGTTTACTGGTGACGTTACGCAAATGAACAACTGGTAACCCGTTGTGGTGCGGTTGTCCTTGCTGGAGGTACATCTGTGAGGGCAACGATCGGTACAGCTACGAAGCGGTCCCCACCATACCAACGAACGTGAATGTGAATCTGGGTGTGAAGCGATACGCGGCTGTGGGTGGGTGGGACTGTCCCCGGCCGGTGAGGGGGGGCCGCCCGGCGTGCTGGCCGCGCGGTGCGTGGGCGCACGCGCTACAGCCGGCTGGTGGGGGCGCCCAGTGGCAGGCGCGCCGGCCGACGGACGCGGCAGGCGGCGCAGCTGCGCGCCGGGGCACCCTGCGCGCGGCGCCGTGCAGCCAAAGTGGGTCCTCGCCGGCCCGGTGCGAAGCGCGGTGGACATCTGCAGTGTGCTGGTCCGATTGAGGACTGTGTGCGTTGAGGATGCGCCGCCGCCCGGCACTCGGCGCCGCGACGCCGTCTGCTGCTCGGTCGCCCCAGCGGTTCTCGCTGGTGGTTTGTATCGCAGTTGTGCAGACGTGTTGGCACGTGCGCTGTGCTGGGAGAGTTCGCTTCGGCACCCACGTGGGGCCTTTGCCCTTCTGTGGCGCTGGCGTTGGAGCTGCCGGTCACCGTAGGTGGCGCGTGTTGTCTCCCGCCGGCAATGCCACGACAGCACGCTCCCGGGCCTCTGTCGGCAGCGGCAAGCTCAGTTGGGAGCACGGGTGGTCGCACCTAAAGCGTCTACTCGCCTAACTCCGGGCGATTGCGCCTCTCTCGAACCCGACCAAGTACTTAGGACGGCGCTGCGCGCCGCCGGGACCTGAGAGGGTTTCGAGGTGTATTGTGCAGGGGAGCTCAGCCTCCTCCTGTTTGCAGAATAATTGAGCGGACGCTTGCGTGTTCGCGCGGGCCCCTGGGACACACTCCCGGGCGGCCGGCTGCTCAGCTCTAGTTGACGCAGCTCCCTGGTTGATCCTGCCAGTAGTCATATGCTTGTCTCAAAGATTAAGCCATGCATGTCTCAGTACAAGCCGCATTAAGGTGAAACCGCGAATGGCTCATTAAATCAGTTATGGTTCCTTAGATCGTACCCACGTTACTTGGATAACTGTGGTAATTCTAGAGCTAATACATGCAAACAGAGTCCCGACCAGAGATGGAAGGGACGCTTTTATTAGATCAAAACCAATCGGTCGGCTCGTCCGGTCCGTTTGCCTTGGTGACTCTGAATAACTTTGGGCTGATCGCACGGTCCTCGTACCGGCGACGCATCTTTCAAATGTCTGCCTTATCAACTGTCGATGGTAGGTTCTGCGCCTACCATGGTTGTAACGGGTAACGGGGAATCAGGGTTCGATTCCGGAGAGGGAGCCTGAGAAACGGCTACCACATCCAAGGAAGGCAGCAGGCGCGCAAATTACCCACTCCCGGCACGGGGAGGTAGTGACGAAAAATAACGATACGGGACTCATCCGAGGCCCCGTAATCGGAATGAGTACACTTTAAATCCTTTAACGAGTATCTATTGGAGGGCAAGTCTGGTGCCAGCAGCCGCGGTAATTCCAGCTCCAATAGCGTATATTAAAGTTGTTGCGGTTAAAAAGCTCGTAGTTGGATTTGTGTCCCACGCTGTTGGTTCACCGCCCGT
>NW_026046165.1:25000-28149 GCF_023864275.1 Schistocerca cancellata
AATCCGCCCCTATATCTTGCGTTTCATGAAGAGTTATATCGAATATGCCATATTCCCGCTGTCCCTATACATGCTGTAAGTAGCTCGCTTGCTACAGCAGCAGCAGCAGCAGCAGCACCACCTCCGCGCGCTTCCCTGGGGGCACTGAACCGCAGGATGCGAGACCCCACGCCCAGTGGCAAACAGGGCTCCTCTCAGAATATAGGCGGTCCCTACCCCTCACAACGATGACGGTGGGAGGGCCGTTTTACGAGACCATTTCCTGCGGTGCCAACGCTGTCGTAGAGCCGATACTCCATCTTTGGTACAAGGCAATCATTCCGCTGTAAATCAGTACGTCACTCGTAGTTCAGTCACCTCACAGCACTGCTCAGTAAACTATGCAGGCCCACATAGATAGATTATGATAGATTATATACGCAAATGCCCCTATACATGCTGAACGTCCGTACACACAAAATG
Source organism: Schistocerca cancellata (assembly GCF_023864275.1). Classification (NCBI taxonomy): domain Eukaryota; kingdom Metazoa; phylum Arthropoda; class Insecta; order Orthoptera; family Acrididae; genus Schistocerca; species Schistocerca cancellata. Next base: position 25,463 of record NW_026046165.1, read on the forward strand.
AACCACACGTCAGCCACACACTCTATCACACACTACTCTCTGCCTGTAACAGACACAGATACAACTACTAAGCACCAGCATGGACCAACGTCCGGTGCATCCTATCCGCCACAGTACACCAACTACGCTATGATAACCAGACCGGGAGGTCCAATCATAAAACAGAATACCCCACTCGTCCGACAACCACAATTGCTCAGAGAAGCCACCAACACCCACACATGTCCTACACAGGGGTGCACCCATCACCACCACACTGCCTCGTCTTACAGCACAAACACACTGGCAGGAATGAAACACACAGGTCTGCCGCAACCACAGACACGGCTCGCCCCCTCTCACTGGCGAAAAGCGCATCCCGACGTGACATAACTCCTTTGACACACTGACGCTGCCTCGGGCATCCACGTCCTACGGTCGATATCAACGAACCTCCCCCCCCCCCCTCCCCCCCCACAACACGCCATCCCATACCACATTGTGTACCGTACCCAAACCTAACGTGTACTGTACTACAACGCAATGTGTACCATAACACAACCCAGTTTGTACCTTAACCTAACCTATGTCACCTTAACCTAACCTATGTCACCTTAACCTAACCTATGTCACCTTAACCTAACCTATGTCACCTTAACCTAACCTATGTCACCTTAACCTAACCTATGTCACCTTAACCTAACCTATGTCACCTTAACCTAACCTATGTCACCTTAACCTAACCCATCTTGCACCTTAACCTAACCCATCTTGCACCTTAACCTAACCCATCTTGCACCTTAACCTAACCCATCTTGCACCTTAACCTAACCCATCTTGCACCTTAACCTAACCCATCTTGCACCTTAACCTAACCTATGTTGCACCTTAACCTAACCTGTGTTGCACCTTAACCTACCTCAATTTGCACCGCAATGTAACGCAATTTGCACCGCAATGTAACGCAATTTGCACCGCAATGTAACGCAATTTGCACCGCAATGTAACGCAATTTGCACCGCAATGTAACGCAATTTGCACCGCAATGTAACGCAATTTGCACCGCAATGTAACGCAATTTGCACCGCAATGTAACGCAATTTGCACCGCAATGTAACGCAATTTGCACCGCAATGTAACGCAATTTGCACCGCAATGTAACTCAATTTGCACCGCAATGTAACTCAATTTGCACCGCAATGTAACTCAATTTGCACCGCAATGTAACTCAATTTGCACCGCAATGTAACTCAATTTGCACCGCAATGTAACTCAATTTGCACCGCAATGTAACTCAATTTGCACCGCAATGTAACTCAATTTGCACCGCAATGTAATGCAATTTGCACCGCAATGTAATGCAATTTGCACCGCAATGTAATGCAATTTGTACCGCAATCTACCCCCACATTGTGCCTTAACCTAACCCACATTGTGCCTTAACCTAACCCACATTGTGCCTTAACCTAACCCACGTTGTGCCTTAACCTAACCCACGTTGTGCCTTAACCTAACCCACGTTGTGCCTTAACCTAACCCACGTTGTGCCTTAACCTAACCCACGTTGTGCCTTAACCTAACCCAAGTTGTGCCTTAACCTAACCCAAGTTGTGCCTTAACCTAACCCAAGTTGTGCCTTAACCTAACCCAAGTTGTGCCTTAACCTAACCCAAGTTGTGCCTTAACCTAACCCAAGTTGTGCCTTAACCTAACCCAAGTTGTGCCTTAACCTAACCCAAGTTGTGCCTTAACCTAACCCAAGTTGTGCCTTAACCTAACCCAAGTTGTGCCTTAACCTAACCCAAGTTGTGCCTTAACCTAACCCAAGTTGTGCCTTACCCTGCTCTGTAATTGGCATATGACACGTTACATTAATGTATTGTCCAACCGCAACCCGCTCAGAATGTTGTGTACACAGCTACGTGTCATCTCCCCATAACAGCTGCATTGCAGTGTGGTACGCCATAGAGACGTGTGGGAGTAATGGACGCAGTGGATGGCGATCAGCATGAGCCGTCTGTTCATGTAGTGGCGCGTGTATGCAGACGTAGTAGTCTCTTCTCACACAATGTGATAGCACGGTGCCCCGCGTTCCACATCTGCGACATGCTACAGAGGCCGGTTGACAGTTGGTCGCGCAATGGACATCGCATACGTACGGGGGCACCTTCCACGTGCCCTCTAGTCGGGCACATTTTGTTGCGTGGATGTGAGCGGATGTAGTGTGTCTTGACACCTGACAGGCAGGCATGCAATAATAGTTGACTTTGCAAACGGGGATGGACGTGTACGTTTACTGGTGACGTTACGCAAATGAACAACTGGTAACCCGTTGTGGTGCGGTTGTCCTTGCTGGAGGTACATCTGTGAGGGCAACGATCGGTACAGCTACGAAGCGGTCCCCACCATACCAACGAACGTGAATGTGAATCTGGGTGTGAAGCGATACGCGGCTGTGGGTGGGTGGGACTGTCCCCGGCCGGTGAGGGGGGGCCGCCCGGCGTGCTGGCCGCGCGGTGCGTGGGCGCACGCGCTACAGCCGGCTGGTGGGGGCGCCCAGTGGCAGGCGCGCCGGCCGACGGACGCGGCAGGCGGCGCAGCTGCGCGCCGGGGCACCCTGCGCGCGGCGCCGTGCAGCCAAAGTGGGTCCTCGCCGGCCCGGTGCGAAGCGCGGTGGACATCTGCAGTGTGCTGGTCCGATTGAGGAC
>NW_026046166.1:10000-12500 GCF_023864275.1 Schistocerca cancellata
GCAGCAGACGGCGTCGCGGCGCCGAGTGCCGGGCGGCGGCGCATCCTCAACGCACACAGTCCTCAATCGGACCAGCACACTGCAGATGTCCACCGCGCTTCGCACCGGGCCGGCGAGGACCCACTTTGGCTGCACGGCGCCGCGCGCAGGGTGCCCCGGCGCGCAGCTGCGCCGCCTGCCGCGTCCGTCGGCCGGCGCGCCTGCCACTGGGCGCCCCCACCAGCCGGCTGTAGCGCGTGCGCCCACGCACCGCGCGGCCAGCACGCCGGGCGGCCCCCCCCTCACCGGCCGGGGACAGTCCCACCCACCCACAGCCGCGTATCGCTTCACACCCAGATCCACATTCACGTTCATTGGTGTGGTGGGTATCGCTGACACAACCGCGTCATAGCTGTACCGATCGTTGCCCTCACAGATGTACCTCCAGCAAGATCAACCGCACCACAACGGGTTACCAGTTGTTCATTTGCGTAACGTCACCAGTAAACGTACACGTCCACGTCCATCCCCGTTTGCAAAGTCAACTATTATTGCATGCCTGCCTGTCAGGTGTCAAGACACACTACATCCGCTCACATCCACGCAACAAAATGTGCCCGACTAGAGGGCACGTGGAAGGTGCCCCCGTACGTATGCGATGTCCATTGCGCGACGAACTGTCAACCGGCCTCTGTAGCATGTCGCAGATGTGGAACGCGGGACACCGTGCTATCACATTGTGTGAGAAGAGACTACTATGTCTGCATACACGCGCCACTACATGAACAGACGGCTCATGCTGATCGCCATCCACTGCGTCCATTACTCCCACACGTCTCTATGGCGTACCACACTGCAATACAGCTGTTATGGGGAGATGACACGTAGCTGTGTACACAACATTCTGAGCGGGTTGCGGTTGGACAACAATACATTAATGTAACGTGTCATATGCCATTTACAGAGCAGGTTAAGGCACAACGTGGGTTAGGTTAAGGCACAACGTGGGTTATGTTAAGGCACAACGTGGGTTATGTTAAGGCACAACGTGGGTTAGGTTAAGGCACAACGTGGGTTAGGTTAAGGCACAACGTGGGGTAGATTGCGGCACAACTTGGGGTAGATTGCGGCACAACTTGGGGTAGATTGCGGCACAACTTGGGGTAGATTGCGGCACAACTTGGGGTAGATTGCGGCACAACTTGGGGTAGATTGCGGCACAACTTGGGGTAGATTGCGGTACAACTTGGGGTAGATTGCGGTACAACTTGGGGTAGATTGCGGTACAACTTGGGGTAGATTGCGGTACAACTTGGGGTAGATTGCGGTACAACTTGGGGTAGATTGCGGTACAACTTGGGGTAGATTGCGGTACAACTTGGGGTAGATTGCGGTACAACTTGGGGTAGATTGCGGTACAACTTGGGGTAGATTGCGGTACAACTTGGGGTAGATTGCGGTACAACTTGGGGTAGATTGCGGTACAAATTGCATTACATTGCGGTGCAAATTGCGTTACATTGCGGTGCAAATTGCGTTAGGTTAAGGTGCAACACAGGTTAGGTTAAGGTGCAACACAGGTTAGGTTAAGGTGCAACACAGGTTAGGTTAAGGTGCAACAGAGGTTAGGTTAAGGCGACATAGGTTAGGTTAAGGTGCAAGATGGGTTAGGTTAAGGTGACATAGGTTAGGTTAAGGTGACATAGGTTAGGTTAAGGTGACATAGGTTAGGTTAAGGTGACATAGGTTAGGTTAAGGTGACATAGGTTAGGTTAAGGTGACATAGGTTAGGTTAAGGTGACATAGGTTAGGTTAAGGTACAAACTGGGTTGTGTTTTGGTACACATTGCGTTGTAGTACAGTACACGTTAGGTTTGGGTACGGTACACATTGTGGTATGGGATGGCGTGTTGGTGGGGGGGGGGGGGGGGGCGGGGCGAGGTTCGTTCATATTGACCGTAGGAAGTGGATGCCCGAGGCAGCGTCAGTGTGTCAAAGGAGGTATGTCACGTTGGGATGCGCTTTTCGGTAGTGAGAGGGGGCGCGCCGTGTCCGAGGTTGCGGCAGACCTGTGTGTTTCATTCCTGCCAGTGTGTTTGTTCTGTAAGACGAGGCAGTGTGGTGATGTTGGGTGCACCCCTGTGTGGGACATGTGTGGGTGTTGGTGGCTTATCTGAGCAATTGTGGTTGTCGGACGAGTGGGATATTCTGTTTTATGATTGGACCTCGTGGCCTGGTTATCATAGTCTGGTTGGTGTACTGTGGCGGATAGGATGCACCGGACGTTGGTCCATGGTGGTGCTTAATTATTGCATCTGTGTCTGTTACAGGCAGAGAGTAGTGTGTGATAGAGTGTGTGGGTGACGTGTGGTTCCTTTTGTTTGCACAGACGTTCAGCATGTATAGGGGCATTTGCGTATTTGATCTATCTATGTGGGCCTGCATAGTTTACTGAGCAGTGCTGCGAGGTGACTGAACTACGAGCGACGTACTCATTTACAGCGGAATGGTTGCCTTCTAC
>NW_026046166.1:20000-22500 GCF_023864275.1 Schistocerca cancellata
TCTTGATTAATGAAAACATACTTGGCAAATGCTTTCGCTTCTGTTCGTCTTGCGACGATCCAAGAATTTCACCTCTAACGTCGCAATACGAATGCCCCCGCCTGTCCCTATTAATCATTACCTCGGGTTCCGAAAACCAACAAAATAGAACCGAGGTCCTATTCCATTATTCCATGCACACAGTATTCAGGCGGGCTTGCCTGCTTTAAGCACTCTAATTTGTTCAAAGTAAACGTGCCGGCCCACCCAGACACTCAATAAAGAGCACCTTGGTAGGATTTCAACGGGGTCCGCCTCGGGACGCACGAACACGCACGAGGCGGTCGCACGCCTTCGGCTCGCCCCACCGGCAGGACGTCCCACGATACATGCCAGTTAAACACCGACGGGCGGTGAACCAACAGCGTGGGACACAAATCCAACTACGAGCTTTTTAACCGCAACAACTTTAATATACGCTATTGGAGCTGGAATTACCGCGGCTGCTGGCACCAGACTTGCCCTCCAATAGATACTCGTTAAAGGATTTAAAGTGTACTCATTCCGATTACGGGGCCTCGGATGAGTCCCGTATCGTTATTTTTCGTCACTACCTCCCCGTGCCGGGAGTGGGTAATTTGCGCGCCTGCTGCCTTCCTTGGATGTGGTAGCCGTTTCTCAGGCTCCCTCTCCGGAATCGAACCCTGATTCCCCGTTACCCGTTACAACCATGGTAGGCGCAGAACCTACCATCGACAGTTGATAAGGCAGACATTTGAAAGATGCGTCGCCGGTACGAGGACCGTGCGATCAGCCCAAAGTTATTCAGAGTCACCAAGGCAAACGGACCGGACGAGCCGACCGATTGGTTTTGATCTAATAAAAGCGTCCCTTCCATCTCTGGTCGGGACTCTGTTTGCATGTATTAGCTCTAGAATTACCACAGTTATCCAAGTAACGTGGGTACGATCTAAGGAACCATAACTGATTTAATGAGCCATTCGCGGTTTCACCTTAATGCGGCTTGTACTGAGACATGCATGGCTTAATCTTTGAGACAAGCATATGACTACTGGCAGGATCAACCAGGGAGCTGCGTCAACTAGAGCTGAGCAGCCGGCCGCCCGGGAGTGTGTCCCAGGGGCCCGCGCGAACACGCAAGCGTCCGCTCAATTATTCTGCAAACAGGAGGAGGCTGAGCTCCCCTGCACAATACACCTCGAAACCCTCTCAGGTCCCGGCGGCGCGCAGCGCCGTCCTAAGTACTTGGTCGGGTTCGAGAGAGGCGCAATCGCCCGGAGTTAGGCGAGTAGACGCTTTAGGTGCGACCACCCGTGCTCCCAACTGAGCTTGCCGCTGCCGACAGAGGCCCGGGAGCGTGCTGTCGTGGCATTGCCGGCGGGAGACAACACGCGCCACCTACGGTGACCGGCAGCTCCAACGCCAGCGCCACAGAAGGGCAAAGGCCCCACGTGGGTGCCGAAGCGAACTCTCCAGCACAGCGCACGTGCCAACACGTCTGCACAACTGCGATACAAACCACCAGCGAGAACCGCTGGGGCGACCGAGCAGCAGACGGCGTCGCGGCGCCGAGTGCCGGGCGGCGGCGCATCCTCAACGCACACAGTCCTCAGTCGGACCAGCACACTGCAGATGTCCACCGCGCTTCGCACCGGGCCCGCGAGGACCCACTTTGGCCGCCCGGCGCCGCGCGCAGGGTGCCCCGGCGCGCAGCTGCGCCGCCTGCCGCGTCCGTCGGCCGGCGCGCCTGCCACTGGGCGCCCCCACCAGCGGCTGTAGCGCGTGCGCCCACGCACCGCGCGGCCAGCACGCCGGGCGGCCCCCCCTCACCGGCCGGGGACGGTCCCACCCAGCACCGCGCGTATCGCTTCACACACAGATTTGCCCTTACTGATTTACCTCCAGCAACAACAACCGCACCACAATGGGTTTACCAGTTGTTCATTTGCGTTGCGTCACGTCACCAGCAAACGTAGACGTCCATCCCAGTTTGCAAATGCAACGATTATTGCATACCTGTCTGTTAGGTGTCACGACACACTACGTCTGCCCACATACACGCAACAAAATGTGCACGACTAGAGAAACACGTGGGAGGTGGCCCCCTACGTATGCGATGTCCATTACGAGACCGACTGTCAACCAGCATCTGTACCATGTCGCAGATGTGGAACGCGGTGCACCATGCTATCACACTGTGTGAGAAGAGACGACTACGTTTGAATACACGCGCCACTACATCAACAGACGGCTCATGCTGATCGCCATCCAGGGCGTCCGTTACTCCCACACGTCTCTATGGCGTACCACACTGCAATGTAGCTGTTATGGGGAGACGGCACGTGGCTGAGTGCACAACATTTGGACCGTATGGTTCGCTGTTGTTGGGCGCAGTCGTACGGTCACACATGTGCCACAGCGTATCATTCAGTACATACGGACCTATGTGCAGTACAATGTGAGGATTAAGCTTACGATATCAGCGGACAGTGGACACAGG
>NW_026046167.1:0-2500 GCF_023864275.1 Schistocerca cancellata
GTGCCGGGAGTGGGTAATTTGCGCGCCTGCTGCCTTCCTTGGATGTGGTAGCCGTTTCTCAGGCTCCCTCTCCGGAATCGAACCCTGATTCCCCGTTACCCGTTACAACCATGGTAGGCGCAGAACCTACCATCGACAGTTGATAAGGCAGACATTTGAAAGATGCGTCGCCGGTACGAGGACCGTGCGATCAGCCCAAAGTTATTCAGAGTCACCAAGGCAAACGACCGGACGAGCCGACCGATTGGTTTTGATCTAATAAAAGCGTCCCTTCCATCTCTGGTCGGGACTCTGTTTGCATGTATTAGCTCTAGAATTACCACAGTTATCCAAGTAACGTGGGTACGATCTAAGGAACCATAACTGATTTAATGAGCCATTCGCGGTTTCACCTTAATGCGGCTTGTACTGAGACATGCATGGCTTAATCTTTGAGACAAGCATATGACTACTGGCAGGATCAACCAGGGAGCTGCGTCAACTAGAGCTGAGCAGCCGGCCGCCCGGGAGTGTGTCCCAGGGGCCCGCGCGAACACGCAAGCGTCCGCTCAATTATTCTGCAAACAGGAGGAGGCTGAGCTCCCCTGCACAATACACCTCGAAACCCTCTCAGGTCCCGGCGGCGCGCAGCGCCGTCCTAAGTACTTGGTCGGGTTCGAGAGAGGCGCAATCGCCCGGAGTTAGGCGAGTAGACGCTTTAGGTGCGACCACCCGTGCTCCCAACTGAGCTTGCCGCTGCCGACAGAGGCCCGGGAGCGTGCTGTCGTGGCATTGCCGGCGGGAGACAACACGCGCCACCTACGGTGACCGGCAGCTCCAACGCCAGCGCCACAGAAGGGCAAAGGCCCCACGTGGGTGCCGAAGCGAACTCTCCCAGCACAGCGCACGTGCCAACACGTCTGCACAACTGCGATACAAACCACCAGCGAGAACCGCTGGGGCGACCGAGCAGCAGACGGCGTCGCGGCGCCGAGTGCCGGGCGGCGGCGCATCCTCAACGCACACAGTCCTCAGTCGGACCAGCACACTGCAGATGTCCACCGCGCTTCGCACCGGGCCCGCGAGGACCCACTTTGGCCGCCCGGCGCCGCGCGCAGGGTGCCCCGGCGCGCAGCTGCGCCGCCTGCCGCGTCCGTCGGCCGGCGCGCCTGCCACTGGGCGCCCCCACCAGCCGGCTGTAGCGCGTGCGCCCACGCACCGCGCGGCCAGCACGCCGGGCGGCCCCCCCTCACCGGCCGGGGACGGTCCCACCCAGCCACCGCCGCGTATCGCTTCACACACAGATTTGCCCTTACTGATTTACCTCCAGCAACAACAACCGCACCACAATGGGTTTACCAGTTGTTCATTTGCGTTGCGTCACGTCACCAGCAAACGTAGACGTCCATCCCAGTTTGCAAATGCAACGATTATTGCATACCTGTCTGTTAGGTGTCACGACACACTACGTCTGCCCACATACACGCAACAAAATGTGCACGACTAGAGAACACGTGGGAGGTGGCCCCCTACGTATGCGATGTCCATTACGAGACCGACTGTCAACCAGCATCTGTACCATGTCGCAGATGTGGAACGCGGTGCACCATGCTATCACACTGTGTGAGAAGAGACGACTACGTTTGAATACACGCGCCACTACATCAACAGACGGCTCATGCTGATCGCCATCCAGGGCGTCCGTTACTCCCACACGTCTCTATGGCGTACCACACTGCAATGTAGCTGTTATGGGGAGACGGCACGTGGCTGAGTGCACAACATTTGGACCGTATGGTTCGCTGTTGTTGGGCGCAGTCGTACGGTCACACATGTGCCACAGCGTATCATTCAGTACATACGGACCTATGTGCAGTACAATGTGAGGATTAAGCTTACGATATCAGCGGACAGTGGACACAGGCCGTACCACGACGTAGACTGAGCGCTTCGACATGCGAATGCCAGTGAACAGCTGCGAAGGGCATTGAACACGCAAGCACCTGAACGACCAGCGTGCGAAGGCAGGGTGGAGGGGGGGGGGCGATGTACATCCTGCAGTTGTCCACATTACAGTGTACAGCGGGAGCATGTAAAAAGTAAGCAACACTTGCGAAGTGTTCAACATGAAACGACACACAAGAGGGTGGGCGGTGCGAGTAGCGAACTATATTCAGAGGGTTGTGGTTAGACAACACTAGATTAATGTAACGTGTCATATGCCAATTACAGAGCAGGTTAAGGCACAACGTGGGTTAGGTTAAGGCACAACGTGGGTTAGGTTAAGGCACAACGTGGGTTAGGTTAAGGCACAACGTGGGTTAGGTTAAGGCACAACGTGGGTTAGGTTAAGGCACAACGTGGGTTAGGTTAAGGCACAACGTGGGTTAGGTTAAGGCACAACGTGGGTTAGGTTAAGGCACAACGTGGGTTAGGTTAAGGCACAACGTGGGTTAGGTTAAGGCACAACGTGGGTTAGGTTAAGGCACAACGTGGGTTAGGTTAAGGCACAACGTGGGTT
>NW_026046167.1:12500-15000 GCF_023864275.1 Schistocerca cancellata
GTGCGCCCACGCACCGCGCGGCCAGCACGCCGGGCGGCCCCCCCTCACCGGCCGGGGACGGTCCCACCCAGCCACCGCCGCGTATCGCTTCACACACAGATTTGCCCTTACTGATTTACCTCCAGCAACAACAACCGCACCACAATGGGTTTACCAGTTGTTCATTTGCGTTGCGTCACGTCACCAGCAAACGTAGACGTCCATCCCAGTTTGCAAATGCAACGATTATTGCATACCTGTCTGTTAGGTGTCACGACACACTACGTCTGCCCACATACACGCAACAAAATGTGCACGACTAGAGAACACGTGGGAGGTGGCCCCCTACGTATGCGATGTCCATTACGAGACCGACTGTCAACCAGCATCTGTACCATGTCGCAGATGTGGAACGCGGTGCACCATGCTATCACACTGTGTGAGAAGAGACGACTACGTTTGAATACACGCGCCACTACATCAACAGACGGCTCATGCTGATCGCCATCCAGGGCGTCCGTTACTCCCACACGTCTCTATGGCGTACCACACTGCAATGTAGCTGTTATGGGGAGACGGCACGTGGCTGAGTGCACAACATTTGGACCGTATGGTTCGCTGTTGTTGGGCGCAGTCGTACGGTCACACATGTGCCACAGCGTATCATTCAGTACATACGGACCTATGTGCAGTACAATGTGAGGATTAAGCTTACGATATCAGCGGACAGTGGACACAGGCCGTACCACGACGTAGACTGAGCGCTTCGACATGCGAATGCCAGTGAACAGCTGCGAAGGGCATTGAACACGCAAGCACCTGAACGACCAGCGTGCGAAGGCAGGGTGGAGGGGGGGGGGCGATGTACATCCTGCAGTTGTCCACATTACAGTGTACAGCGGGAGCATGTAAAAAGTAAGCAACACTTGCGAAGTGTTCAACATGAAACGACACACAAGAGGGTGGGCGGTGCGAGTAGCGAACTATATTCAGAGGGTTGTGGTTAGACAACACTAGATTAATGTAACGTGTCATATGCCAATTACAGAGCAGGTTAAGGCACAACGTGGGTTAGGTTAAGGCACAACGTGGGTTAGGTTAAGGCACAACGTGGGTTAGGTTAAGGCACAACGTGGGTTAGGTTAAGGCACAACGTGGGTTAGGTTAAGGCACAACGTGGGTTAGGTTAAGGCACAACGTGGGTTAGGTTAAGGCACAACGTGGGTTAGGTTAAGGCACAACGTGGGTTAGGTTAAGGCACAACGTGGGTTAGGTTAAGGCACAACGTGGGTTAGGTTAAGGCACAACGTGGGTTAGGTTAAGGCACAACGTGGGTTAGGTTAAGGCACAACGTGGGTTACGTTAAGGCACAACGTGGGTTAGGTTAAGGCACAACGTGGGTTACGTTAAGGCACAACGTGGGTTACGTTAAGGCACAACGTGGGTTACGTTAAGGCACAACGTGGGTTACGTTAAGGCACAACGTGGGTTACGTTAAGGCACAACGTGGGTTACGTTAAGGCACAACGTGGGTTACGTTAAGGCACAACGTGGGTTACGTTAAGGCACAACGTGGGTTACGTTAAGGCACAACGTGGGTTACGTTAAGGCACAACGTGGGTTACGTTAAGGCACAACGTGGGTTACGTTAAGGCACAACGTGGGTTACGTTAAGGCACAACGTGGGTTAGGTTAAGGCACAACGTGGGTTAGGTTAAGACACAAATTGCGTTACAAATTGCGTTACATTGCGGTACAAATTGCGTTACATTGCGGTACAAATTGCGTTACATTGCGGTACAAATTGCGTTACAAATTTGGTTAGGTTAAGGTGCAAAATGGGTTGGATTACAGTACACAACATGGTAAGAGATAGTGTGTTTGGGGGGGGGGGGGGGGGGGCAGGTTCGTTGGTAGTGATCATTGTAAGTGAATGTCTGAGGCAGCGTCAGTATGTCACAGCAGTTCTGTCTCGTCAGGATGCGCTTTTCGCTCGTGACTGGAGGCGCGCCGCGTCTGTGGTTGCGGCAAGGGAGTGGCAGACCTGTGTGATTCATTCCTGCCATTGTTTCTGTGCCGTAACAGGAGGCAGTGTGGTGGTGTTGGGTGCACCCCTGTGTAGGACATGTGTGGGTGTTGGTGGCTTATCTGAGCAATTGTGGATGTTGGACGGGTGGGATATTCTATTTTATAATTGGACCCCCTGGTGTGGTTATCATAGTGTGGATGGTGTACTGTGGCGGAGAGGATGCACCGGACGTTGGTCCATGCTGGTGCTTACATATCGTATCTGTGTCTGTTACAGGCAGAGAGTAATGTGTGATGGAGTGTCTCGCTGAGGTGTGGTTCATATTGTGTGCACAGACTTACAGCATGTATAGGGACAGCGGGAATTTGGCATATTGGATATAACTCGTCATGAAACGCAAGATATAGGGGTGGATTGCAACGTACGAGTGCGGGAAGAGTCCGCCGTTCATCCGCTTGGGTTGCGATTTGGGCGGTTGGGGTGGGGCACGTG
>NW_026046167.1:22500-27808 GCF_023864275.1 Schistocerca cancellata
GCTGGAATTACCGCGGCTGCTGGCACCAGACTTGCCCTCCAATAGATACTCGTTAAAGGATTTAAAGTGTACTCATTCCGATTACGGGGCCTCGATGAGTCCCGTATCGTTATTTTTCGTCACTACCTCCCCGTGCCGGGAGTGGGTAATTTGCGCGCCTGCTGCCTTCCTTGGATGTGGTAGCCGTTTCTCAGGCTCCCTCTCCGGAATCGAACCCTGATTCCCCGTTACCCGTTACAACCATGGTAGGCGCAGAACCTACCATCGACAGTTGATAAGGCAGACATTTGAAAGATGCGTCGCCGGTACGAGGACCGTGCGATCAGCCCAAAGTTATTCAGAGTCACCAAGGCAAACGGACCGGACGAGCCGACCGATTGGTTTTGATCTAATAAAAGCGTCCCTTCCATCTCTGGTCGGGACTCTGTTTGCATGTATTAGCTCTAGAATTACCACAGTTATCCAAGTAACGTGGGTACGATCTAAGGAACCATAACTGATTTAATGAGCCATTCGCGGTTTCACCTTAATGCGGCTTGTACTGAGACATGCATGGCTTAATCTTTGAGACAAGCATATGACTACTGGCAGGATCAACCAGGGAGCTGCGTCAACTAGAGCTGAGCAGCCGGCCGCCCGGGAGTGTGTCCCAGGGGCCCGCGCGAACACGCAAGCGTCCGCTCAATTATTCTGCAAACAGGAGGAGGCTGAGCTCCCCTGCACAATACACCTCGAAACCCTCTCAGGTCCCGGCGGCGCGCAGCGCCGTCCTAAGTACTTGGTCGGGTTCGAGAGAGGCGCAATCGCCCGGAGTTAGGCGAGTAGACGCTTTAGGTGCGACCACCCGTGCTCCCAACTGAGCTTGCCGCTGCCGACAGAGGCCCGGGAGCGTGCTGTCGTGGCATTGCCGGCGGGAGACAACACGCGCCACCTACGGTGACCGGCAGCTCCAACGCCAGCGCCACAGAAGGGCAAAGGCCCCACGTGGGTGCCGAAGCGAACTCTCCCAGCACAGCGCACGTGCCAACACGTCTGCACAACTGCGATACAAACCACCAGCGAGAACCGCTGGGGCGACCGAGCAGCAGACGGCGTCGCGGCGCCGAGTGCCGGGCGGCGGCGCATCCTCAACGCACACAGTCCTCAATCGGACCAGCACACTGCAGATGTCCACCGCGCTTCGCACCGGGCCGGCGAGGACCCACTTTGGCTGCACGGCGCCGCGCGCAGGGTGCCCCGGCGCGCAGCTGCGCCGCCTGCCGCGTCCGTCGGCCGGCGCGCCTGCCACTGGGCGCCCCCACCAGCCGGCTGTAGCGCGTGCGCCCACGCACCGCGCGGCCAGCACGCCGGGCGGCCCCCCCTCACCGGCCGGGGACAGTCCCACCCACCCACAGCCGCGTATCGCTTCACACCCAGATTCACATTCACGTTCGTTGGTATGGTGGGGACCGCTTCGTAGCTGTACCGATCGTTTGCCCTCACAGATGTACCTCCAGCAAGGACAACCGCACCACAACGGGTTACCAGTTGTTCATTTGCGTAACGTCACCAGTAAACGTACACGTCCATCCCCGTTTGCAAAGTCAACTATTATTGCATGCCTGCCTGTCAGGTGTCAAGACACACTACATCCGCTCACATCCACGCAACAAAATGTGCCCGACTAGAGGGCACGTGGAAGGTGCCCCCGTACGTATGCGATGTCCATTGCGCGACCAACTGTCAACCGGCCTCTGTAGCATGTCGCAGATGTGGAACGCGGGGCACCGTGCTATCACATTGTGTGAGAAGAGACTACTACGTCTGCATACACGCGCCACTACATGAACAGACGGCTCATGCTGATCGCCATCCACTGCGTCCATTACTCCCACACGTCTCTATGGCGTACCACACTGCAATGCAGCTGTTATGGGGAGATGACACGTAGCTGTGTACACAACATTCTGAGCGGGTTGCGGTTGGACAATACATTAATGTAACGTGTCATATGCCAATTACAGAGCAGGGTAAGGCACAACTTGGGTTAGGTTAAGGCACAACTTGGGTTAGGTTAAGGCACAACTTGGGTTAGGTTAAGGCACAACTTGGGTTAGGTTAAGGCACAACTTGGGTTAGGTTAAGGCACAACTTGGGTTAGGTTAAGGCACAACTTGGGGTTAGGTTAAGGCACTAACTTGGGTTAGGTTAAGGCACAACTTGGGTTAGGTTAAGGCACAACTTGGGTTAGGTTAAGGCACAACTTGGGTTAGGTTAAGGCACAACTTGGGTTAGGTTAAGGCACACTTGGGTTAGGTTAAGGCACAACGTGGGTTAGGTTAAGGCACAACGTGGGTTAGGTTAAGGCACAACGTGGGTTAGGTTAAGGCACAACGTGGGTTAGGTTAAGGCACAACGTGGGTTAGGTTAAGGCACAATGTGGGTTAGGTTAAGGCACAATGTGGGTTAGGTTAAGGCACAATGTGGGGGTAGATTGCGGTACAAATTGCATTACATTGCGGTGCAAATTGCATTACATTGCGGTGCAAATTGCATTACATTGCGGTGCAAATTGAGTTACATTGCGGTGCAAATTGAGTTACATTGCGGTGCAAATTGAGTTACATTGCGGTGCAAATTGAGTTACATTGCGGTGCAAATTGAGTTACATTGCGGTGCAAATTGAGTTACATTGCGGTGCAAATTGAGTTACATTGCGGTGCAAATTGAGTTACATTGCGGTGCAAATTGCGTTACATTGCGGTGCAAATTGCGTTACATTGCGGTGCAAATTGCGTTACATTGCGGTGCAAATTGCGTTACATTGCGGTGCAAATTGCGTTACATTGCGGTGCAAATTGCGTTACATTGCGGTGCAAATTGCGTTACATTGCGGTGCAAATTGCGTTACATTGCGGTGGCAAATGCGTTACATTGCGGTGCAAATTGCGTTACATTGCGGTGCAAATTGAGGTAGGTTAAGGTGCAACACAGGTTAGGTTAAGGTGCAACATAGGTTAGGTTAAGGTGCAAGATGGGTTAGGTTAAGGTGCAAGATGGGTTAGGTTAAGGTGCAAGATGGGTTAGGTTAAGGTGCAAGATGGGTTAGGTTAAGGTGCAAGATGGGTTAGGTTAAGGTGCAAGATGGGTTAGGTTAGGTGACATAGGTTAGGTTAAGGTGACATAGGTTAGGTTAAGGTGACATAGGTTAGGTTAAGGTGACATAGGTTAGGTTAAGGTGACATAGGTTAGGTTAAGGTGACATAGGTTAGGTTAGGTGACATAGGTTAGGTTAAGGTGACATAGGTTAGGTTAAGGTACAAACTGGGTTGTGTTATGGTACACATTGCGTTGTAGGTACAGTACACGTTAGGTTTGGGTACGGTACACAATGTGGTATGGGATGGCGTGTTGTGGGGGGGAGGGGGGGGGGGGAGGTTCGTTGATATCGACCGTAGGACGTGGATGCCCGAGGCAGCGTCAGTGTGTCAAAGGAGTTATGTCACGTCGGGATGCGCTTTTCGCCAGTGAGAGGGGGCGAGCCGTGTCTGTGGTTGCGGCAGACCTGTGTGTTTCATTCCTGCCAGTGTGTTTGTGCTGTAAGACGAGGCAGTGTGGTGGTGATGGGTGGCACCCCTGTGTAGGACATGTGTGGGTGTTGGTGGCTTCTCTGAGCAATTGTGGTTGTCGGACGAGTGGGGTATTCTGTTTTATGATTGGACCTCCCGGTCTGGTTATCATAGCGTAGTTGGTGTACTGTGGCGGATAGGATGCACCGGACGTTGGTCCATGCTGGTGCTTAGTAGTTGTATCTGTGTCTGTTACAGGCAGAGAGTAGTGTGTGATAGAGTGTGTGGCTGACGTGTGGTTCATTTTGTGTGTACGGACGTTCAGCATGTATAGGGGCATTTGCGTATATAATCTATCATAATCTATCTATGTGGGCCTGCATAGTTTACTGAGCAGTGCTGTGAGGTGACTGAACTACGAGTGACGTACTGATTTACAGCGGAATGATTGCCTTGTACCAAAGATGGAGTATCGGCTCTACGACAGCGTTGGCACCGCAGGAAATGGTCTCGTAAAACGGCCCTCCCACCGTCATCGTTGTGAGGGGGTAGGGACCGCCTATATTCTGAGAGGAGCCCTGTTTGCCACTGGGCGTGGGGTCTCGCATCCTGCGGTTCAGTGCCCCCAGGGAAGCGCGCGGAGGTGGTGCTGCTGCTGCTGCTGCTGCTGTAGCAAGCGAGCTACTTACAGCATGTATAGGGACAGCGGGGAATATGCATATTCGATATAACTCTTCATGAAACGCAAGATATAGGGGCGGATTGCACGTTACGAGTGCGGGAAGAGTCCGCCGTTCATCCGCTGGAGTTGCGATTTGGGCGGTTGGGGTGGGGCACGTGCGGGTGCGGGTGGAGCGATTGTCGGTCGACGACTTCGTGCGACGCAGGCACAGGCGTTGGGGCTCCTGTGGTGGGCAGATGATGCAGGGTTTGTGGGTGGCGTCGGAAAATGGGCACTGTGGGACCTAGCGATGTCGTAGTCGGCGTGGCGTCTCATAGATGGCGGTATCATCGGTGCAGCAGGTCATGTTGCGGGGGACCTGCAGTGGCGGTATTTTTGTTTGTGGTGCGCTCGACATGGTGGGACGTAGTGTCGTCCGATTCGCGTAGATGGAGCTATTGCATGTGGTTTCGTCACATTGTCATAGATGGCGGTGCCGTGTTTTGGAGGTATGGTTGGCGTAGTTTCGTTGGATTCCTGTAGATGGAGGTGTCGTTTCTGGGCCGGATGGCAATGTAGTTTGGTCACATTCCCAAAGATGGCTGTGTTGTGCCTGTGGGCGGCATTGTCAACATCATGCGGTATGGTCTGTTTATTGTGGACGTTGATGGCGTCGGGACCAGAGGGCGCGCGCGAACCGTTGACCACGCGTTATTCACGCAAGCATACTTCGTACTATTTTCCCACCCTCCTATTACTCGTTGCAGATACATGGAAATAATAAACGCCCTCAACGAAATGATGTTCACCTCTGTTGCATCTGTCCACAGGGACAGAACAATTGACGACGTCACAAAACAACAATAATAATTCACTGAGGCACCCCTACAGACTTATCACCACACACACTAACCGCCCCGGGGACTTGCCAACGACACACCCTATCCCAAGTCTATTTTCTTGCGGAGCATCATGTCTTATTATATTTTATTTCACATCCATAGATTAGAGGTATTGTAGGTCACCGTACTGCGGTGGACGCTATGTTACCACACGGCGCTGGGGCCGGCGAAAACTCACCGTCGCCTGCCGGGCACCG
>NW_026046168.1:0-27794 GCF_023864275.1 Schistocerca cancellata
CAAAACACGCTGCAGAAACGTCCGTAACTACTCGATGCGTTCACTTACAATTTTAAACCTTTGACACCGCCAAGCGACTACCGTTCTCAGTACGTGATATCACTTTCAACTAGATACGACCTCACTGTCCCAGGCAAAAACGCACTCAAAGACGCAAAAACAAACCGAAAAGAAATACGGATTACACAAACTCGCGCAAAAGCTACTTTTTCGTCACATGTAATTACATATTAAACACTTTCCGCTACTTTCCATTCATTCTACTGTGGAAACCAGTATTTTTTTACGTCGCCAAACGGTCCTATATCAAAGCAAACTACGCTTACTGGGCCAGGCGGCGCGGCGCGGCGCGTCTCCGCTCTTCGTGTTTCAAAACACGCTGCATAAACGTCCGTAACTCCTCGATGCCTTCACTTACAATCTTAAAACTTTGACACCGCCAAGCGACTACCGTTCTCAGTACGTGATATCACTTTCAACTAGATACGACCTCACTGTCCCAGGCAAAAACGCACTCAAAGACGTAAATACAAACCGAAAAGAAACACGGATTACACAAACTCGCGCAAAAGCTACTTCTTCGTCTTATGTAGTTACAAATTAAACACTTTCCGTTACTCTCCTTTCATTCCACTGTGGAAACTAGTCTTTTTTTACGTCGCCACACGCTCCTATATCAATGCAAAGTACGCTACTGGGCCAGGCGGCGCGGCGCGTCTCTGCTCTTCGTGTTTCAAAACACGCTGCAGAAACGTCCGTAACTACTCGATGCGTTCACTTACAATTTTAAACCTTTGACACCGCCAAGCGACTACCGTTCTCAGTACGTGATATCACTTTCAACTAGATACGACCTCACTGTCCCAGGCAAAAACGCACTCAAAGACGCAAAAACAAACCGAAAAGAAATACGGATTACACAAACTCGCGCAAAAGCTACTTTTTCGTCACATGTAATTACATATTAAACACTTTCCGCTACTTTCCATTCATTCTACTGTGGAAACCAGTATTTTTTTACGTCGCCAAACGGTCCTATATCAAAGCAAACTACGCTTACTGGGCCAGGCGGCGCGGCGCGGCGCGTCTCCGCTCTTCGTGTTTCAAAACACGCTGCATAAACGTCCGTAACTCCTCGATGCCTTCACTTACAATCTTAAAACTTTGACACCGCCAAGCGACTACCGTTCTCAGTACGTGATATCACTTTCAACTAGATACGACCTCACTGTCCCAGGCAAAAACGCACTCAAAGACGTAAATACAAACCGAAAAGAAACACGGATTACACAAACTCGCGCAAAAGCTACTTCTTCGTCTTATGTAGTTACAAATTAAACACTTTCCGTTACTCTCCTTTCATTCCACTGTGGAAACTAGTCTTTTTTTACGTCGCCACACGCTCCTATATCAATGCAAAGTACGCTACTGGGCCAGGCGGCGCGGCGCGTCTCTGCTCTTCGTGTTTCAAAACACGCTGCAGAAACGTCCGTAACTACTCGATGCGTTCACTTACAATTTTAAACCTTTGACACCGCCAAGCGACTACCGTTCTCAGTACGTGATATCACTTTCAACTAGATACGACCTCACTGTCCCAGGCAAAAACGCACTCAAAGACGCAAAAACAAACCGAAAAGAAATACGGATTACACAAACTCGCGCAAAAGCTACTTTTTCGTCACATGTAATTACATATTAAACACTTTCCGCTACTTTCCATTCATTCTACTGTGGAAACCAGTATTTTTTTACGTCGCCAAACGGTCCTATATCAAAGCAAACTACGCTTACTGGGCCAGGCGGCGCGGCGCGGCGCGTCTCCGCTCTTCGTGTTTCAAAACACGCTGCATAAACGTCCGTAACTCCTCGATGCCTTCACTTACAATCTTAAAACTTTGACACCGCCAAGCGACTACCGTTCTCAGTACGTGATATCACTTTCAACTAGATACGACCTCACTGTCCCAGGCAAAAACGCACTCAAAGACGTAAATACAAACCGAAAAGAAACACGGATTACACAAACTCGCGCAAAAGCTACTTCTTCGTCTTATGTAGTTACAAATTAAACACTTTCCGTTACTCTCCTTTCATTCCACTGTGGAAACTAGTCTTTTTTTACGTCGCCACACGCTCCTATATCAATGCAAAGTACGCTACTGGGCCAGGCGGCGCGGCGCGTCTCTGCTCTTCGTGTTTCAAAACACGCTGCAGAAACGTCCGTAACTACTCGATGCGTTCACTTACAATTTTAAACCTTTGACACCGCCAAGCGACTACCGTTCTCAGTACGTGATATCACTTTCAACTAGATACGACCTCACTGTCCCAGGCAAAAACGCACTCAAAGACGCAAAAACAAACCGAAAAGAAATACGGATTACACAAACTCGCGCAAAAGCTACTTTTTCGTCACATGTAATTACATATTAAACACTTTCCGCTACTTTCCATTCATTCTACTGTGGAAACCAGTATTTTTTTACGTCGCCAAACGGTCCTATATCAAAGCAAACTACGCTTACTGGGCCAGGCGGCGCGGCGCGGCGCGTCTCCGCTCTTCGTGTTTCAAAACACGCTGCATAAACGTCCGTAACTCCTCGATGCCTTCACTTACAATCTTAAAACTTTGACACCGCCAAGCGACTACCGTTCTCAGTACGTGATATCACTTTCAACTAGATACGACCTCACTGTCCCAGGCAAAAACGCACTCAAAGACGTAAATACAAACCGAAAAGAAACACGGATTACACAAACTCGCGCAAAAGCTACTTCTTCGTCTTATGTAGTTACAAATTAAACACTTTCCGTTACTCTCCTTTCATTCCACTGTGGAAACTAGTCTTTTTTTACGTCGCCACACGCTCCTATATCAATGCAAAGTACGCTACTGGGCCAGGCGGCGCGGCGCGTCTCTGCTCTTCGTGTTTCAAAACACGCTGCAGAAACGTCCGTAACTACTCGATGCGTTCACTTACAATTTTAAACCTTTGACACCGCCAAGCGACTACCGTTCTCAGTACGTGATATCACTTTCAACTAGATACGACCTCACTGTCCCAGGCAAAAACGCACTCAAAGACGCAAAAACAAACCGAAAAGAAATACGGATTACACAAACTCGCGCAAAAGCTACTTTTTCGTCACATGTAATTACATATTAAACACTTTCCGCTACTTTCCATTCATTCTACTGTGGAAACCAGTATTTTTTTACGTCGCCAAACGGTCCTATATCAAAGCAAACTACGCTTACTGGGCCAGGCGGCGCGGCGCGGCGCGTCTCCGCTCTTCGTGTTTCAAAACACGCTGCATAAACGTCCGTAACTCCTCGATGCCTTCACTTACAATCTTAAAACTTTGACACCGCCAAGCGACTACCGTTCTCAGTACGTGATATCACTTTCAACTAGATACGACCTCACTGTCCCAGGCAAAAACGCACTCAAAGACGTAAATACAAACCGAAAAGAAACACGGATTACACAAACTCGCGCAAAAGCTACTTCTTCGTCTTATGTAGTTACAAATTAAACACTTTCCGTTACTCTCCTTTCATTCCACTGTGGAAACTAGTCTTTTTTTACGTCGCCACACGCTCCTATATCAATGCAAAGTACGCTACTGGGCCAGGCGGCGCGGCGCGTCTCTGCTCTTCGTGTTTCAAAACACGCTGCAGAAACGTCCGTAACTACTCGATGCGTTCACTTACAATTTTAAACCTTTGACACCGCCAAGCGACTACCGTTCTCAGTACGTGATATCACTTTCAACTAGATACGACCTCACTGTCCCAGGCAAAAACGCACTCAAAGACGCAAAAACAAACCGAAAAGAAATACGGATTACACAAACTCGCGCAAAAGCTACTTTTTCGTCACATGTAATTACATATTAAACACTTTCCGCTACTTTCCATTCATTCTACTGTGGAAACCAGTATTTTTTTACGTCGCCAAACGGTCCTATATCAAAGCAAACTACGCTTACTGGGCCAGGCGGCGCGGCGCGGCGCGTCTCCGCTCTTCGTGTTTCAAAACACGCTGCATAAACGTCCGTAACTCCTCGATGCCTTCACTTACAATCTTAAAACTTTGACACCGCCAAGCGACTACCGTTCTCAGTACGTGATATCACTTTCAACTAGATACGACCTCACTGTCCCAGGCAAAAACGCACTCAAAGACGTAAATACAAACCGAAAAGAAACACGGATTACACAAACTCGCGCAAAAGCTACTTCTTCGTCTTATGTAGTTACAAATTAAACACTTTCCGTTACTCTCCTTTCATTCCACTGTGGAAACTAGTCTTTTTTTACGTCGCCACACGCTCCTATATCAATGCAAAGTACGCTACTGGGCCAGGCGGCGCGGCGCGTCTCTGCTCTTCGTGTTTCAAAACACGCTGCAGAAACGTCCGTAACTACTCGATGCGTTCACTTACAATTTTAAACCTTTGACACCGCCAAGCGACTACCGTTCTCAGTACGTGATATCACTTTCAACTAGATACGACCTCACTGTCCCAGGCAAAAACGCACTCAAAGACGCAAAAACAAACCGAAAAGAAATACGGATTACACAAACTCGCGCAAAAGCTACTTTTTCGTCACATGTAATTACATATTAAACACTTTCCGCTACTTTCCATTCATTCTACTGTGGAAACCAGTATTTTTTTACGTCGCCAAACGGTCCTATATCAAAGCAAACTACGCTTACTGGGCCAGGCGGCGCGGCGCGGCGCGTCTCCGCTCTTCGTGTTTCAAAACACGCTGCATAAACGTCCGTAACTCCTCGATGCCTTCACTTACAATCTTAAAACTTTGACACCGCCAAGCGACTACCGTTCTCAGTACGTGATATCACTTTCAACTAGATACGACCTCACTGTCCCAGGCAAAAACGCACTCAAAGACGTAAATACAAACCGAAAAGAAACACGGATTACACAAACTCGCGCAAAAGCTACTTCTTCGTCTTATGTAGTTACAAATTAAACACTTTCCGTTACTCTCCTTTCATTCCACTGTGGAAACTAGTCTTTTTTTACGTCGCCACACGCTCCTATATCAATGCAAAGTACGCTACTGGGCCAGGCGGCGCGGCGCGTCTCTGCTCTTCGTGTTTCAAAACACGCTGCAGAAACGTCCGTAACTACTCGATGCGTTCACTTACAATTTTAAACCTTTGACACCGCCAAGCGACTACCGTTCTCAGTACGTGATATCACTTTCAACTAGATACGACCTCACTGTCCCAGGCAAAAACGCACTCAAAGACGCAAAAACAAACCGAAAAGAAATACGGATTACACAAACTCGCGCAAAAGCTACTTTTTCGTCACATGTAATTACATATTAAACACTTTCCGCTACTTTCCATTCATTCTACTGTGGAAACCAGTATTTTTTTACGTCGCCAAACGGTCCTATATCAAAGCAAACTACGCTTACTGGGCCAGGCGGCGCGGCGCGGCGCGTCTCCGCTCTTCGTGTTTCAAAACACGCTGCATAAACGTCCGTAACTCCTCGATGCCTTCACTTACAATCTTAAAACTTTGACACCGCCAAGCGACTACCGTTCTCAGTACGTGATATCACTTTCAACTAGATACGACCTCACTGTCCCAGGCAAAAACGCACTCAAAGACGTAAATACAAACCGAAAAGAAACACGGATTACACAAACTCGCGCAAAAGCTACTTCTTCGTCTTATGTAGTTACAAATTAAACACTTTCCGTTACTCTCCTTTCATTCCACTGTGGAAACTAGTCTTTTTTTACGTCGCCACACGCTCCTATATCAATGCAAAGTACGCTACTGGGCCAGGCGGCGCGGCGCGTCTCTGCTCTTCGTGTTTCAAAACACGCTGCAGAAACGTCCGTAACTACTCGATGCGTTCACTTACAATTTTAAACCTTTGACACCGCCAAGCGACTACCGTTCTCAGTACGTGATATCACTTTCAACTAGATACGACCTCACTGTCCCAGGCAAAAACGCACTCAAAGACGCAAAAACAAACCGAAAAGAAATACGGATTACACAAACTCGCGCAAAAGCTACTTTTTCGTCACATGTAATTACATATTAAACACTTTCCGCTACTTTCCATTCATTCTACTGTGGAAACCAGTATTTTTTTACGTCGCCAAACGGTCCTATATCAAAGCAAACTACGCTTACTGGGCCAGGCGGCGCGGCGCGGCGCGTCTCCGCTCTTCGTGTTTCAAAACACGCTGCATAAACGTCCGTAACTCCTCGATGCCTTCACTTACAATCTTAAAACTTTGACACCGCCAAGCGACTACCGTTCTCAGTACGTGATATCACTTTCAACTAGATACGACCTCACTGTCCCAGGCAAAAACGCACTCAAAGACGTAAATACAAACCGAAAAGAAACACGGATTACACAAACTCGCGCAAAAGCTACTTCTTCGTCTTATGTAGTTACAAATTAAACACTTTCCGTTACTCTCCTTTCATTCCACTGTGGAAACTAGTCTTTTTTTACGTCGCCACACGCTCCTATATCAATGCAAAGTACGCTACTGGGCCAGGCGGCGCGGCGCGTCTCTGCTCTTCGTGTTTCAAAACACGCTGCAGAAACGTCCGTAACTACTCGATGCGTTCACTTACAATTTTAAACCTTTGACACCGCCAAGCGACTACCGTTCTCAGTACGTGATATCACTTTCAACTAGATACGACCTCACTGTCCCAGGCAAAAACGCACTCAAAGACGCAAAAACAAACCGAAAAGAAATACGGATTACACAAACTCGCGCAAAAGCTACTTTTTCGTCACATGTAATTACATATTAAACACTTTCCGCTACTTTCCATTCATTCTACTGTGGAAACCAGTATTTTTTTACGTCGCCAAACGGTCCTATATCAAAGCAAACTACGCTTACTGGGCCAGGCGGCGCGGCGCGGCGCGTCTCCGCTCTTCGTGTTTCAAAACACGCTGCATAAACGTCCGTAACTCCTCGATGCCTTCACTTACAATCTTAAAACTTTGACACCGCCAAGCGACTACCGTTCTCAGTACGTGATATCACTTTCAACTAGATACGACCTCACTGTCCCAGGCAAAAACGCACTCAAAGACGTAAATACAAACCGAAAAGAAACACGGATTACACAAACTCGCGCAAAAGCTACTTCTTCGTCTTATGTAGTTACAAATTAAACACTTTCCGTTACTCTCCTTTCATTCCACTGTGGAAACTAGTCTTTTTTTACGTCGCCACACGCTCCTATATCAATGCAAAGTACGCTACTGGGCCAGGCGGCGCGGCGCGTCTCTGCTCTTCGTGTTTCAAAACACGCTGCAGAAACGTCCGTAACTACTCGATGCGTTCACTTACAATTTTAAACCTTTGACACCGCCAAGCGACTACCGTTCTCAGTACGTGATATCACTTTCAACTAGATACGACCTCACTGTCCCAGGCAAAAACGCACTCAAAGACGCAAAAACAAACCGAAAAGAAATACGGATTACACAAACTCGCGCAAAAGCTACTTTTTCGTCACATGTAATTACATATTAAACACTTTCCGCTACTTTCCATTCATTCTACTGTGGAAACCAGTATTTTTTTACGTCGCCAAACGGTCCTATATCAAAGCAAACTACGCTTACTGGGCCAGGCGGCGCGGCGCGGCGCGTCTCCGCTCTTCGTGTTTCAAAACACGCTGCATAAACGTCCGTAACTCCTCGATGCCTTCACTTACAATCTTAAAACTTTGACACCGCCAAGCGACTACCGTTCTCAGTACGTGATATCACTTTCAACTAGATACGACCTCACTGTCCCAGGCAAAAACGCACTCAAAGACGTAAATACAAACCGAAAAGAAACACGGATTACACAAACTCGCGCAAAAGCTACTTCTTCGTCTTATGTAGTTACAAATTAAACACTTTCCGTTACTCTCCTTTCATTCCACTGTGGAAACTAGTCTTTTTTTACGTCGCCACACGCTCCTATATCAATGCAAAGTACGCTACTGGGCCAGGCGGCGCGGCGCGTCTCTGCTCTTCGTGTTTCAAAACACGCTGCAGAAACGTCCGTAACTACTCGATGCGTTCACTTACAATTTTAAACCTTTGACACCGCCAAGCGACTACCGTTCTCAGTACGTGATATCACTTTCAACTAGATACGACCTCACTGTCCCAGGCAAAAACGCACTCAAAGACGCAAAAACAAACCGAAAAGAAATACGGATTACACAAACTCGCGCAAAAGCTACTTTTTCGTCACATGTAATTACATATTAAACACTTTCCGCTACTTTCCATTCATTCTACTGTGGAAACCAGTATTTTTTTACGTCGCCAAACGGTCCTATATCAAAGCAAACTACGCTTACTGGGCCAGGCGGCGCGGCGCGGCGCGTCTCCGCTCTTCGTGTTTCAAAACACGCTGCATAAACGTCCGTAACTCCTCGATGCCTTCACTTACAATCTTAAAACTTTGACACCGCCAAGCGACTACCGTTCTCAGTACGTGATATCACTTTCAACTAGATACGACCTCACTGTCCCAGGCAAAAACGCACTCAAAGACGTAAATACAAACCGAAAAGAAACACGGATTACACAAACTCGCGCAAAAGCTACTTCTTCGTCTTATGTAGTTACAAATTAAACACTTTCCGTTACTCTCCTTTCATTCCACTGTGGAAACTAGTCTTTTTTTACGTCGCCACACGCTCCTATATCAATGCAAAGTACGCTACTGGGCCAGGCGGCGCGGCGCGTCTCTGCTCTTCGTGTTTCAAAACACGCTGCAGAAACGTCCGTAACTACTCGATGCGTTCACTTACAATTTTAAACCTTTGACACCGCCAAGCGACTACCGTTCTCAGTACGTGATATCACTTTCAACTAGATACGACCTCACTGTCCCAGGCAAAAACGCACTCAAAGACGCAAAAACAAACCGAAAAGAAATACGGATTACACAAACTCGCGCAAAAGCTACTTTTTCGTCACATGTAATTACATATTAAACACTTTCCGCTACTTTCCATTCATTCTACTGTGGAAACCAGTATTTTTTTACGTCGCCAAACGGTCCTATATCAAAGCAAACTACGCTTACTGGGCCAGGCGGCGCGGCGCGGCGCGTCTCCGCTCTTCGTGTTTCAAAACACGCTGCATAAACGTCCGTAACTCCTCGATGCCTTCACTTACAATCTTAAAACTTTGACACCGCCAAGCGACTACCGTTCTCAGTACGTGATATCACTTTCAACTAGATACGACCTCACTGTCCCAGGCAAAAACGCACTCAAAGACGTAAATACAAACCGAAAAGAAACACGGATTACACAAACTCGCGCAAAAGCTACTTCTTCGTCTTATGTAGTTACAAATTAAACACTTTCCGTTACTCTCCTTTCATTCCACTGTGGAAACTAGTCTTTTTTTACGTCGCCACACGCTCCTATATCAATGCAAAGTACGCTACTGGGCCAGGCGGCGCGGCGCGTCTCTGCTCTTCGTGTTTCAAAACACGCTGCAGAAACGTCCGTAACTACTCGATGCGTTCACTTACAATTTTAAACCTTTGACACCGCCAAGCGACTACCGTTCTCAGTACGTGATATCACTTTCAACTAGATACGACCTCACTGTCCCAGGCAAAAACGCACTCAAAGACGCAAAAACAAACCGAAAAGAAATACGGATTACACAAACTCGCGCAAAAGCTACTTTTTCGTCACATGTAATTACATATTAAACACTTTCCGCTACTTTCCATTCATTCTACTGTGGAAACCAGTATTTTTTTACGTCGCCAAACGGTCCTATATCAAAGCAAACTACGCTTACTGGGCCAGGCGGCGCGGCGCGGCGCGTCTCCGCTCTTCGTGTTTCAAAACACGCTGCATAAACGTCCGTAACTCCTCGATGCCTTCACTTACAATCTTAAAACTTTGACACCGCCAAGCGACTACCGTTCTCAGTACGTGATATCACTTTCAACTAGATACGACCTCACTGTCCCAGGCAAAAACGCACTCAAAGACGTAAATACAAACCGAAAAGAAACACGGATTACACAAACTCGCGCAAAAGCTACTTCTTCGTCTTATGTAGTTACAAATTAAACACTTTCCGTTACTCTCCTTTCATTCCACTGTGGAAACTAGTCTTTTTTTACGTCGCCACACGCTCCTATATCAATGCAAAGTACGCTACTGGGCCAGGCGGCGCGGCGCGTCTCTGCTCTTCGTGTTTCAAAACACGCTGCAGAAACGTCCGTAACTACTCGATGCGTTCACTTACAATTTTAAACCTTTGACACCGCCAAGCGACTACCGTTCTCAGTACGTGATATCACTTTCAACTAGATACGACCTCACTGTCCCAGGCAAAAACGCACTCAAAGACGCAAAAACAAACCGAAAAGAAATACGGATTACACAAACTCGCGCAAAAGCTACTTTTTCGTCACATGTAATTACATATTAAACACTTTCCGCTACTTTCCATTCATTCTACTGTGGAAACCAGTATTTTTTTACGTCGCCAAACGGTCCTATATCAAAGCAAACTACGCTTACTGGGCCAGGCGGCGCGGCGCGGCGCGTCTCCGCTCTTCGTGTTTCAAAACACGCTGCATAAACGTCCGTAACTCCTCGATGCCTTCACTTACAATCTTAAAACTTTGACACCGCCAAGCGACTACCGTTCTCAGTACGTGATATCACTTTCAACTAGATACGACCTCACTGTCCCAGGCAAAAACGCACTCAAAGACGTAAATACAAACCGAAAAGAAACACGGATTACACAAACTCGCGCAAAAGCTACTTCTTCGTCTTATGTAGTTACAAATTAAACACTTTCCGTTACTCTCCTTTCATTCCACTGTGGAAACTAGTCTTTTTTTACGTCGCCACACGCTCCTATATCAATGCAAAGTACGCTACTGGGCCAGGCGGCGCGGCGCGTCTCTGCTCTTCGTGTTTCAAAACACGCTGCAGAAACGTCCGTAACTACTCGATGCGTTCACTTACAATTTTAAACCTTTGACACCGCCAAGCGACTACCGTTCTCAGTACGTGATATCACTTTCAACTAGATACGACCTCACTGTCCCAGGCAAAAACGCACTCAAAGACGCAAAAACAAACCGAAAAGAAATACGGATTACACAAACTCGCGCAAAAGCTACTTTTTCGTCACATGTAATTACATATTAAACACTTTCCGCTACTTTCCATTCATTCTACTGTGGAAACCAGTATTTTTTTACGTCGCCAAACGGTCCTATATCAAAGCAAACTACGCTTACTGGGCCAGGCGGCGCGGCGCGGCGCGTCTCCGCTCTTCGTGTTTCAAAACACGCTGCATAAACGTCCGTAACTCCTCGATGCCTTCACTTACAATCTTAAAACTTTGACACCGCCAAGCGACTACCGTTCTCAGTACGTGATATCACTTTCAACTAGATACGACCTCACTGTCCCAGGCAAAAACGCACTCAAAGACGTAAATACAAACCGAAAAGAAACACGGATTACACAAACTCGCGCAAAAGCTACTTCTTCGTCTTATGTAGTTACAAATTAAACACTTTCCGTTACTCTCCTTTCATTCCACTGTGGAAACTAGTCTTTTTTTACGTCGCCACACGCTCCTATATCAATGCAAAGTACGCTACTGGGCCAGGCGGCGCGGCGCGTCTCTGCTCTTCGTGTTTCAAAACACGCTGCAGAAACGTCCGTAACTACTCGATGCGTTCACTTACAATTTTAAACCTTTGACACCGCCAAGCGACTACCGTTCTCAGTACGTGATATCACTTTCAACTAGATACGACCTCACTGTCCCAGGCAAAAACGCACTCAAAGACGCAAAAACAAACCGAAAAGAAATACGGATTACACAAACTCGCGCAAAAGCTACTTTTTCGTCACATGTAATTACATATTAAACACTTTCCGCTACTTTCCATTCATTCTACTGTGGAAACCAGTATTTTTTTACGTCGCCAAACGGTCCTATATCAAAGCAAACTACGCTTACTGGGCCAGGCGGCGCGGCGCGGCGCGTCTCCGCTCTTCGTGTTTCAAAACACGCTGCATAAACGTCCGTAACTCCTCGATGCCTTCACTTACAATCTTAAAACTTTGACACCGCCAAGCGACTACCGTTCTCAGTACGTGATATCACTTTCAACTAGATACGACCTCACTGTCCCAGGCAAAAACGCACTCAAAGACGTAAATACAAACCGAAAAGAAACACGGATTACACAAACTCGCGCAAAAGCTACTTCTTCGTCTTATGTAGTTACAAATTAAACACTTTCCGTTACTCTCCTTTCATTCCACTGTGGAAACTAGTCTTTTTTTACGTCGCCACACGCTCCTATATCAATGCAAAGTACGCTACTGGGCCAGGCGGCGCGGCGCGTCTCTGCTCTTCGTGTTTCAAAACACGCTGCAGAAACGTCCGTAACTACTCGATGCGTTCACTTACAATTTTAAACCTTTGACACCGCCAAGCGACTACCGTTCTCAGTACGTGATATCACTTTCAACTAGATACGACCTCACTGTCCCAGGCAAAAACGCACTCAAAGACGCAAAAACAAACCGAAAAGAAATACGGATTACACAAACTCGCGCAAAAGCTACTTTTTCGTCACATGTAATTACATATTAAACACTTTCCGCTACTTTCCATTCATTCTACTGTGGAAACCAGTATTTTTTTACGTCGCCAAACGGTCCTATATCAAAGCAAACTACGCTTACTGGGCCAGGCGGCGCGGCGCGCGGCGCGTCTCCGCTCTTCGTGTTTCAAAACACGCTGCATAAACGTCCGTAACTCCTCGATGCCTTCACTTACAATCTTAAAACTTTGACACCGCCAAGCGACTACCGTTCTCAGTACGTGATATCACTTTCAACTAGATACGACCTCACTGTCCCAGGCAAAAACGCACTCAAAGACGTAAATACAAACCGAAAAGAAACACGGATTACACAAACTCGCGCAAAAGCTACTTCTTCGTCTTATGTAGTTACAAATTAAACACTTTCCGTTACTCTCCTTTCATTCCACTGTGGAAACTAGTCTTTTTTTACGTCGCCACACGCTCCTATATCAATGCAAAGTACGCTACTGGGCCAGGCGGCGCGGCGCGTCTCTGCTCTTCGTGTTTCAAAACACGCTGCAGAAACGTCCGTAACTACTCGATGCGTTCACTTACAATTTTAAACCTTTGACACCGCCAAGCGACTACCGTTCTCAGTACGTGATATCACTTTCAACTAGATACGACCTCACTGTCCCAGGCAAAAACGCACTCAAAGACGCAAAAACAAACCGAAAAGAAATACGGATTACACAAACTCGCGCAAAAGCTACTTTTTCGTCACATGTAATTACATATTAAACACTTTCCGCTACTTTCCATTCATTCTACTGTGGAAACCAGTATTTTTTTACGTCGCCAAACGGTCCTATATCAAAGCAAACTACGCTTACTGGGCCAGGCGGCGCGGCGCGGCGCGTCTCCGCTCTTCGTGTTTCAAAACACGCTGCATAAACGTCCGTAACTCCTCGATGCCTTCACTTACAATCTTAAAACTTTGACACCGCCAAGCGACTACCGTTCTCAGTACGTGATATCACTTTCAACTAGATACGACCTCACTGTCCCAGGCAAAAACGCACTCAAAGACGTAAATACAAACCGAAAAGAAACACGGATTACACAAACTCGCGCAAAAGCTACTTCTTCGTCTTATGTAGTTACAAATTAAACACTTTCCGTTACTCTCCTTTCATTCCACTGTGGAAACTAGTCTTTTTTTACGTCGCCACACGCTCCTATATCAATGCAAAGTACGCTACTGGGCCAGGCGGCGCGGCGCGTCTCTGCTCTTCGTGTTTCAAAACACGCTGCAGAAACGTCCGTAACTACTCGATGCGTTCACTTACAATTTTAAACCTTTGACACCGCCAAGCGACTACCGTTCTCAGTACGTGATATCACTTTCAACTAGATACGACCTCACTGTCCCAGGCAAAAACGCACTCAAAGACGCAAAAACAAACCGAAAAGAAATACGGATTACACAAACTCGCGCAAAAGCTACTTTTTCGTCACATGTAATTACATATTAAACACTTTCCGCTACTTTCCATTCATTCTACTGTGGAAACCAGTATTTTTTTACGTCGCCAAACGGTCCTATATCAAAGCAAACTACGCTTACTGGGCCAGGCGGCGCGGCGCGGCGCGTCTCCGCTCTTCGTGTTTCAAAACACGCTGCATAAACGTCCGTAACTCCTCGATGCCTTCACTTACAATCTTAAAACTTTGACACCGCCAAGCGACTACCGTTCTCAGTACGTGATATCACTTTCAACTAGATACGACCTCACTGTCCCAGGCAAAAACGCACTCAAAGACGTAAATACAAACCGAAAAGAAACACGGATTACACAAACTCGCGCAAAAGCTACTTCTTCGTCTTATGTAGTTACAAATTAAACACTTTCCGTTACTCTCCTTTCATTCCACTGTGGAAACTAGTCTTTTTTTACGTCGCCACACGCTCCTATATCAATGCAAAGTACGCTACTGGGCCAGGCGGCGCGGCGCGTCTCTGCTCTTCGTGTTTCAAAACACGCTGCAGAAACGTCCGTAACTACTCGATGCGTTCACTTACAATTTTAAACCTTTGACACCGCCAAGCGACTACCGTTCTCAGTACGTGATATCACTTTCAACTAGATACGACCTCACTGTCCCAGGCAAAAACGCACTCAAAGACGCAAAAACAAACCGAAAAGAAATACGGATTACACAAACTCGCGCAAAAGCTACTTTTTCGTCACATGTAATTACATATTAAACACTTTCCGCTACTTTCCATTCATTCTACTGTGGAAACCAGTATTTTTTTACGTCGCCAAACGGTCCTATATCAAAGCAAACTACGCTTACTGGGCCAGGCGGCGCGGCGCGGCGCGTCTCCGCTCTTCGTGTTTCAAAACACGCTGCATAAACGTCCGTAACTCCTCGATGCCTTCACTTACAATCTTAAAACTTTGACACCGCCAAGCGACTACCGTTCTCAGTACGTGATATCACTTTCAACTAGATACGACCTCACTGTCCCAGGCAAAAACGCACTCAAAGACGTAAATACAAACCGAAAAGAAACACGGATTACACAAACTCGCGCAAAAGCTACTTCTTCGTCTTATGTAGTTACAAATTAAACACTTTCCGTTACTCTCCTTTCATTCCACTGTGGAAACTAGTCTTTTTTTACGTCGCCACACGCTCCTATATCAATGCAAAGTACGCTACTGGGCCAGGCGGCGCGGCGCGTCTCTGCTCTTCGTGTTTCAAAACACGCTGCAGAAACGTCCGTAACTACTCGATGCGTTCACTTACAATTTTAAACCTTTGACACCGCCAAGCGACTACCGTTCTCAGTACGTGATATCACTTTCAACTAGATACGACCTCACTGTCCCAGGCAAAAACGCACTCAAAGACGCAAAAACAAACCGAAAAGAAATACGGATTACACAAACTCGCGCAAAAGCTACTTTTTCGTCACATGTAATTACATATTAAACACTTTCCGCTACTTTCCATTCATTCTACTGTGGAAACCAGTATTTTTTTACGTCGCCAAACGGTCCTATATCAAAGCAAACTACGCTTACTGGGCCAGGCGGCGCGGCGCGGCGCGTCTCCGCTCTTCGTGTTTCAAAACACGCTGCATAAACGTCCGTAACTCCTCGATGCCTTCACTTACAATCTTAAAACTTTGACACCGCCAAGCGACTACCGTTCTCAGTACGTGATATCACTTTCAACTAGATACGACCTCACTGTCCCAGGCAAAAACGCACTCAAAGACGTAAATACAAACCGAAAAGAAACACGGATTACACAAACTCGCGCAAAAGCTACTTCTTCGTCTTATGTAGTTACAAATTAAACACTTTCCGTTACTCTCCTTTCATTCCACTGTGGAAACTAGTCTTTTTTTACGTCGCCACACGCTCCTATATCAATGCAAAGTACGCTACTGGGCCAGGCGGCGCGGCGCGTCTCTGCTCTTCGTGTTTCAAAACACGCTGCAGAAACGTCCGTAACTACTCGATGCGTTCACTTACAATTTTAAACCTTTGACACCGCCAAGCGACTACCGTTCTCAGTACGTGATATCACTTTCAACTAGATACGACCTCACTGTCCCAGGCAAAAACGCACTCAAAGACGCAAAAACAAACCGAAAAGAAATACGGATTACACAAACTCGCGCAAAAGCTACTTTTTCGTCACATGTAATTACATATTAAACACTTTCCGCTACTTTCCATTCATTCTACTGTGGAAACCAGTATTTTTTTACGTCGCCAAACGGTCCTATATCAAAGCAAACTACGCTTACTGGGCCAGGCGGCGCGGCGCGGCGCGTCTCCGCTCTTCGTGTTTCAAAACACGCTGCATAAACGTCCGTAACTCCTCGATGCCTTCACTTACAATCTTAAAACTTTGACACCGCCAAGCGACTACCGTTCTCAGTACGTGATATCACTTTCAACTAGATACGACCTCACTGTCCCAGGCAAAAACGCACTCAAAGACGTAAATACAAACCGAAAAGAAACACGGATTACACAAACTCGCGCAAAAGCTACTTCTTCGTCTTATGTAGTTACAAATTAAACACTTTCCGTTACTCTCCTTTCATTCCACTGTGGAAACTAGTCTTTTTTTACGTCGCCACACGCTCCTATATCAATGCAAAGTACGCTACTGGGCCAGGCGGCGCGGCGCGTCTCTGCTCTTCGTGTTTCAAAACACGCTGCAGAAACGTCCGTAACTACTCGATGCGTTCACTTACAATTTTAAACCTTTGACACCGCCAAGCGACTACCGTTCTCAGTACGTGATATCACTTTCAACTAGATACGACCTCACTGTCCCAGGCAAAAACGCACTCAAAGACGCAAAAACAAACCGAAAAGAAATACGGATTACACAAACTCGCGCAAAAGCTACTTTTTCGTCACATGTAATTACATATTAAACACTTTCCGCTACTTTCCATTCATTCTACTGTGGAAACCAGTATTTTTTTACGTCGCCAAACGGTCCTATATCAAAGCAAACTACGCTTACTGGGCCAGGCGGCGCGGCGCGGCGCGTCTCCGCTCTTCGTGTTTCAAAACACGCTGCATAAACGTCCGTAACTCCTCGATGCCTTCACTTACAATCTTAAAACTTTGACACCGCCAAGCGACTACCGTTCTCAGTACGTGATATCACTTTCAACTAGATACGACCTCACTGTCCCAGGCAAAAACGCACTCAAAGACGTAAATACAAACCGAAAAGAAACACGGATTACACAAACTCGCGCAAAAGCTACTTCTTCGTCTTATGTAGTTACAAATTAAACACTTTCCGTTACTCTCCTTTCATTCCACTGTGGAAACTAGTCTTTTTTTACGTCGCCACACGCTCCTATATCAATGCAAAGTACGCTACTGGGCCAGGCGGCGCGGCGCGTCTCTGCTCTTCGTGTTTCAAAACACGCTGCAGAAACGTCCGTAACTACTCGATGCGTTCACTTACAATTTTAAACCTTTGACACCGCCAAGCGACTACCGTTCTCAGTACGTGATATCACTTTCAACTAGATACGACCTCACTGTCCCAGGCAAAAACGCACTCAAAGACGCAAAAACAAACCGAAAAGAAATACGGATTACACAAACTCGCGCAAAAGCTACTTTTTCGTCACATGTAATTACATATTAAACACTTTCCGCTACTTTCCATTCATTCTACTGTGGAAACCAGTATTTTTTTACGTCGCCAAACGGTCCTATATCAAAGCAAACTACGCTTACTGGGCCAGGCGGCGCGGCGCGGCGCGTCTCCGCTCTTCGTGTTTCAAAACACGCTGCATAAACGTCCGTAACTCCTCGATGCCTTCACTTACAATCTTAAAACTTTGACACCGCCAAGCGACTACCGTTCTCAGTACGTGATATCACTTTCAACTAGATACGACCTCACTGTCCCAGGCAAAAACGCACTCAAAGACGTAAATACAAACCGAAAAGAAACACGGATTACACAAACTCGCGCAAAAGCTACTTCTTCGTCTTATGTAGTTACAAATTAAACACTTTCCGTTACTCTCCTTTCATTCCACTGTGGAAACTAGTCTTTTTTTACGTCGCCACACGCTCCTATATCAATGCAAAGTACGCTACTGGGCCAGGCGGCGCGGCGCGTCTCTGCTCTTCGTGTTTCAAAACACGCTGCAGAAACGTCCGTAACTACTCGATGCGTTCACTTACAATTTTAAACCTTTGACACCGCCAAGCGACTACCGTTCTCAGTACGTGATATCACTTTCAACTAGATACGACCTCACTGTCCCAGGCAAAAACGCACTCAAAGACGCAAAAACAAACCGAAAAGAAATACGGATTACACAAACTCGCGCAAAAGCTACTTTTTCGTCACATGTAATTACATATTAAACACTTTCCGCTACTTTCCATTCATTCTACTGTGGAAACCAGTATTTTTTTACGTCGCCAAACGGTCCTATATCAAAGCAAACTACGCTTACTGGGCCAGGCGGCGCGGCGCGGCGCGTCTCCGCTCTTCGTGTTTCAAAACACGCTGCATAAACGTCCGTAACTCCTCGATGCCTTCACTTACAATCTTAAAACTTTGACACCGCCAAGCGACTACCGTTCTCAGTACGTGATATCACTTTCAACTAG
Organism: Schistocerca cancellata; assembly: GCF_023864275.1. Taxonomy (NCBI): domain Eukaryota; kingdom Metazoa; phylum Arthropoda; class Insecta; order Orthoptera; family Acrididae; genus Schistocerca; species Schistocerca cancellata. The sequence continues at coordinate 18,836 of NW_026046168.1, forward strand.
ATACGACCTCACTGTCCCAGGCAAAAACGCACTCAAAGACGTAAATACAAACCGAAAAGAAACACGGATTACACAAACTCGCGCAAAAGCTACTTCTTCGTCTTATGTAGTTACAAATTAAACACTTTCCGTTACTCTCCTTTCATTCCACTGTGGAAACTAGTCTTTTTTTACGTCGCCACACGCTCCTATATCAATGCAAAGTACGCTACTGGGCCAGGCGGCGCGGCGCGTCTCTGCTCTTCGTGTTTCAAAACACGCTGCAGAAACGTCCGTAACTACTCGATGCGTTCACTTACAATTTTAAACCTTTGACACCGCCAAGCGACTACCGTTCTCAGTACGTGATATCACTTTCAACTAGATACGACCTCACTGTCCCAGGCAAAAACGCACTCAAAGACGCAAAAACAAACCGAAAAGAAATACGGATTACACAAACTCGCGCAAAAGCTACTTTTTCGTCACATGTAATTACATATTAAACACTTTCCGCTACTTTCCATTCATTCTACTGTGGAAACCAGTATTTTTTTACGTCGCCAAACGGTCCTATATCAAAGCAAACTACGCTTACTGGGCCAGGCGGCGCGGCGCGGCGCGTCTCCGCTCTTCGTGTTTCAAAACACGCTGCATAAACGTCCGTAACTCCTCGATGCCTTCACTTACAATCTTAAAACTTTGACACCGCCAAGCGACTACCGTTCTCAGTACGTGATATCACTTTCAACTAGATACGACCTCACTGTCCCAGGCAAAAACGCACTCAAAGACGTAAATACAAACCGAAAAGAAACACGGATTACACAAACTCGCGCAAAAGCTACTTCTTCGTCTTATGTAGTTACAAATTAAACACTTTCCGTTACTCTCCTTTCATTCCACTGTGGAAACTAGTCTTTTTTTACGTCGCCACACGCTCCTATATCAATGCAAAGTACGCTACTGGGCCAGGCGGCGCGGCGCGTCTCTGCTCTTCGTGTTTCAAAACACGCTGCAGAAACGTCCGTAACTACTCGATGCGTTCACTTACAATTTTAAACCTTTGACACCGCCAAGCGACTACCGTTCTCAGTACGTGATATCACTTTCAACTAGATACGACCTCACTGTCCCAGGCAAAAACGCACTCAAAGACGCAAAAACAAACCGAAAAGAAATACGGATTACACAAACTCGCGCAAAAGCTACTTTTTCGTCACATGTAATTACATATTAAACACTTTCCGCTACTTTCCATTCATTCTACTGTGGAAACCAGTATTTTTTTACGTCGCCAAACGGTCCTATATCAAAGCAAACTACGCTTACTGGGCCAGGCGGCGCGGCGCGGCGCGTCTCCGCTCTTCGTGTTTCAAAACACGCTGCATAAACGTCCGTAACTCCTCGATGCCTTCACTTACAATCTTAAAACTTTGACACCGCCAAGCGACTACCGTTCTCAGTACGTGATATCACTTTCAACTAGATACGACCTCACTGTCCCAGGCAAAAACGCACTCAAAGACGTAAATACAAACCGAAAAGAAACACGGATTACACAAACTCGCGCAAAAGCTACTTCTTCGTCTTATGTAGTTACAAATTAAACACTTTCCGTTACTCTCCTTTCATTCCACTGTGGAAACTAGTCTTTTTTTACGTCGCCACACGCTCCTATATCAATGCAAAGTACGCTACTGGGCCAGGCGGCGCGGCGCGTCTCTGCTCTTCGTGTTTCAAAACACGCTGCAGAAACGTCCGTAACTACTCGATGCGTTCACTTACAATTTTAAACCTTTGACACCGCCAAGCGACTACCGTTCTCAGTACGTGATATCACTTTCAACTAGATACGACCTCACTGTCCCAGGCAAAAACGCACTCAAAGACGCAAAAACAAACCGAAAAGAAATACGGATTACACAAACTCGCGCAAAAGCTACTTTTTCGTCACATGTAATTACATATTAAACACTTTCCGCTACTTTCCATTCATTCTACTGTGGAAACCAGTATTTTTTTACGTCGCCAAACGGTCCTATATCAAAGCAAACTACGCTTACTGGGCCAGGCGGCGCGGCGCGGCGCGTCTCCGCTCTTCGTGTTTCAAAACACGCTGCATAAACGTCCGTAACTCCTCGATGCCTTCACTTACAATCTTAAAACTTTGACACCGCCAAGCGACTACCGTTCTCAGTACGTGATATCACTTTCAACTAGATACGACCTCACTGTCCCAGGCAAAAACGCACTCAAAGACGTAAATACAAACCGAAAAGAAACACGGATTACACAAACTCGCGCAAAAGCTACTTCTTCGTCTTATGTAGTTACAAATTAAACACTTTCCGTTACTCTCCTTTCATTCCACTGTGGAAACTAGTCTTTTTTTACGTCGCCACACGCTCCTATATCAATGCAAAGTACGCTACTGGGCCAGGCGGCGCGGCGCGTCTCTGCTCTTCGTGTTTCAAAACACGCTGCAGAAACGTCCGTAACTACTCGATGCGTTCACTTACAATTTTAAACCTTTGACACCGCCAAGCGACTACCGTTCTCAGTACGTGATATCACTTTCAACTAGATACGACCTCACTGTCCCAGGCAAAAACGCACTCAAAGACGCAAAAACAAACCGAAAAGAAATACGGATTACACAAACTCGCGCAAAAGCTACTTTTTCGTCACATGTAATTACATATTAAACACTTTCCGCTACTTTCCATTCATTCTACTGTGGAAACCAGTATTTTTTTACGTCGCCAAACGGTCCTATATCAAAGCAAACTACGCTTACTGGGCCAGGCGGCGCGGCGCGGCGCGTCTCCGCTCTTCGTGTTTCAAAACACGCTGCATAAACGTCCGTAACTCCTCGATGCCTTCACTTACAATCTTAAAACTTTGACACCGCCAAGCGACTACCGTTCTCAGTACGTGATATCACTTTCAACTAGATACGACCTCACTGTCCCAGGCAAAAACGCACTCAAAGACGTAAATACAAACCGAAAAGAAACACGGATTACACAAACTCGCGCAAAAGCTACTTCTTCGTCTTATGTAGTTACAAATTAAACACTTTCCGTTACTCTCCTTTCATTCCACTGTGGAAACTAGTCTTTTTTTACGTCGCCACACGCTCCTATATCAATGCAAAGTACGCTACTGGGCCAGGCGGCGCGGCGCGTCTCTGCTCTTCGTGTTTCAAAACACGCTGCAGAAACGTCCGTAACTACTCGATGCGTTCACTTACAATTTTAAACCTTTGACACCGCCAAGCGACTACCGTTCTCAGTACGTGATATCACTTTCAACTAGATACGACCTCACTGTCCCAGGCAAAAACGCACTCAAAGACGCAAAAACAAACCGAAAAGAAATACGGATTACACAAACTCGCGCAAAAGCTACTTTTTCGTCACATGTAATTACATATTAAACACTTTCCGCTACTTTCCATTCATTCTACTGTGGAAACCAGTATTTTTTTACGTCGCCAAACGGTCCTATATCAAAGCAAACTACGCTTACTGGGCCAGGCGGCGCGGCGCGGCGCGTCTCCGCTCTTCGTGTTTCAAAACACGCTGCATAAACGTCCGTAACTCCTCGATGCCTTCACTTACAATCTTAAAACTTTGACACCGCCAAGCGACTACCGTTCTCAGTACGTGATATCACTTTCAACTAGATACGACCTCACTGTCCCAGGCAAAAACGCACTCAAAGACGTAAATACAAACCGAAAAGAAACACGGATTACACAAACTCGCGCAAAAGCTACTTCTTCGTCTTATGTAGTTACAAATTAAACACTTTCCGTTACTCTCCTTTCATTCCACTGTGGAAACTAGTCTTTTTTTACGTCGCCACACGCTCCTATATCAATGCAAAGTACGCTACTGGGCCAGGCGGCGCGGCGCGTCTCTGCTCTTCGTGTTTCAAAACACGCTGCAGAAACGTCCGTAACTACTCGATGCGTTCACTTACAATTTTAAACCTTTGACACCGCCAAGCGACTACCGTTCTCAGTACGTGATATCACTTTCAACTAGATACGACCTCACTGTCCCAGGCAAAAACGCACTCAAAGACGCAAAAACAAACCGAAAAGAAATACGGATTACACAAACTCGCGCAAAAGCTACTTTTTCGTCACATGTAATTACATATTAAACACTTTCCGCTACTTTCCATTCATTCTACTGTGGAAACCAGTATTTTTTTACGTCGCCAAACGGTCCTATATCAAAGCAAACTACGCTTACTGGGCCAGGCGGCGCGGCGCGGCGCGTCTCCGCTCTTCGTGTTTCAAAACACGCTGCATAAACGTCCGTAACTCCTCGATGCCTTCACTTACAATCTTAAAACTTTGACACCGCCAAGCGACTACCGTTCTCAGTACGTGATATCACTTTCAACTAGATACGACCTCACTGTCCCAGGCAAAAACGCACTCAAAGACGTAAATACAAACCGAAAAGAAACACGGATTACACAAACTCGCGCAAAAGCTACTTCTTCGTCTTATGTAGTTACAAATTAAACACTTTCCGTTACTCTCCTTTCATTCCACTGTGGAAACTAGTCTTTTTTTACGTCGCCACACGCTCCTATATCAATGCAAAGTACGCTACTGGGCCAGGCGGCGCGGCGCGTCTCTGCTCTTCGTGTTTCAAAACACGCTGCAGAAACGTCCGTAACTACTCGATGCGTTCACTTACAATTTTAAACCTTTGACACCGCCAAGCGACTACCGTTCTCAGTACGTGATATCACTTTCAACTAGATACGACCTCACTGTCCCAGGCAAAAACGCACTCAAAGACGCAAAAACAAACCGAAAAGAAATACGGATTACACAAACTCGCGCAAAAGCTACTTTTTCGTCACATGTAATTACATATTAAACACTTTCCGCTACTTTCCATTCATTCTACTGTGGAAACCAGTATTTTTTTACGTCGCCAAACGGTCCTATATCAAAGCAAACTACGCTTACTGGGCCAGGCGGCGCGGCGCGGCGCGTCTCCGCTCTTCGTGTTTCAAAACACGCTGCATAAACGTCCGTAACTCCTCGATGCCTTCACTTACAATCTTAAAACTTTGACACCGCCAAGCGACTACCGTTCTCAGTACGTGATATCACTTTCAACTAGATACGACCTCACTGTCCCAGGCAAAAACGCACTCAAAGACGTAAATACAAACCGAAAAGAAACACGGATTACACAAACTCGCGCAAAAGCTACTTCTTCGTCTTATGTAGTTACAAATTAAACACTTTCCGTTACTCTCCTTTCATTCCACTGTGGAAACTAGTCTTTTTTTACGTCGCCACACGCTCCTATATCAATGCAAAGTACGCTACTGGGCCAGGCGGCGCGGCGCGTCTCTGCTCTTCGTGTTTCAAAACACGCTGCAGAAACGTCCGTAACTACTCGATGCGTTCACTTACAATTTTAAACCTTTGACACCGCCAAGCGACTACCGTTCTCAGTACGTGATATCACTTTCAACTAGATACGACCTCACTGTCCCAGGCAAAAACGCACTCAAAGACGCAAAAACAAACCGAAAAGAAATACGGATTACACAAACTCGCGCAAAAGCTACTTTTTCGTCACATGTAATTACATATTAAACACTTTCCGCTACTTTCCATTCATTCTACTGTGGAAACCAGTATTTTTTTACGTCGCCAAACGGTCCTATATCAAAGCAAACTACGCTTACTGGGCCAGGCGGCGCGGCGCGGCGCGTCTCCGCTCTTCGTGTTTCAAAACACGCTGCATAAACGTCCGTAACTCCTCGATGCCTTCACTTACAATCTTAAAACTTTGACACCGCCAAGCGACTACCGTTCTCAGTACGTGATATCACTTTCAACTAGATACGACCTCACTGTCCCAGGCAAAAACGCACTCAAAGACGTAAATACAAACCGAAAAGAAACACGGATTACACAAACTCGCGCAAAAGCTACTTCTTCGTCTTATGTAGTTACAAATTAAACACTTTCCGTTACTCTCCTTTCATTCCACTGTGGAAACTAGTCTTTTTTTACGTCGCCACACGCTCCTATATCAATGCAAAGTACGCTACTGGGCCAGGCGGCGCGGCGCGTCTCTGCTCTTCGTGTTTCAAAACACGCTGCAGAAACGTCCGTAACTACTCGATGCGTTCACTTACAATTTTAAACCTTTGACACCGCCAAGCGACTACCGTTCTCAGTACGTGATATCACTTTCAACTAGATACGACCTCACTGTCCCAGGCAAAAACGCACTCAAAGACGCAAAAACAAACCGAAAAGAAATACGGATTACACAAACTCGCGCAAAAGCTACTTTTTCGTCACATGTAATTACATATTAAACACTTTCCGCTACTTTCCATTCATTCTACTGTGGAAACCAGTATTTTTTTACGTCGCCAAACGGTCCTATATCAAAGCAAACTACGCTTACTGGGCCAGGCGGCGCGGCGCGGCGCGTCTCCGCTCTTCGTGTTTCAAAACACGCTGCATAAACGTCCGTAACTCCTCGATGCCTTCACTTACAATCTTAAAACTTTGACACCGCCAAGCGACTACCGTTCTCAGTACGTGATATCACTTTCAACTAGATACGACCTCACTGTCCCAGGCAAAAACGCACTCAAAGACGTAAATACAAACCGAAAAGAAACACGGATTACACAAACTCGCGCAAAAGCTACTTCTTCGTCTTATGTAGTTACAAATTAAACACTTTCCGTTACTCTCCTTTCATTCCACTGTGGAAACTAGTCTTTTTTTACGTCGCCACACGCTCCTATATCAATGCAAAGTACGCTACTGGGCCAGGCGGCGCGGCGCGTCTCTGCTCTTCGTGTTTCAAAACACGCTGCAGAAACGTCCGTAACTACTCGATGCGTTCACTTACAATTTTAAACCTTTGACACCGCCAAGCGACTACCGTTCTCAGTACGTGATATCACTTTCAACTAGATACGACCTCACTGTCCCAGGCAAAAACGCACTCAAAGACGCAAAAACAAACCGAAAAGAAATACGGATTACACAAACTCGCGCAAAAGCTACTTTTTCGTCACATGTAATTACATATTAAACACTTTCCGCTACTTTCCATTCATTCTACTGTGGAAACCAGTATTTTTTTACGTCGCCAAACGGTCCTATATCAAAGCAAACTACGCTTACTGGGCCAGGCGGCGCGGCGCGGCGCGTCTCCGCTCTTCGTGTTTCAAAACACGCTGCATAAACGTCCGTAACTCCTCGATGCCTTCACTTACAATCTTAAAACTTTGACACCGCCAAGCGACTACCGTTCTCAGTACGTGATATCACTTTCAACTAGATACGACCTCACTGTCCCAGGCAAAAACGCACTCAAAGACGTAAATACAAACCGAAAAGAAACACGGATTACACAAACTCGCGCAAAAGCTACTTCTTCGTCTTATGTAGTTACAAATTAAACACTTTCCGTTACTCTCCTTTCATTCCACTGTGGAAACTAGTCTTTTTTTACGTCGCCACACGCTCCTATATCAATGCAAAGTACGCTACTGGGCCAGGCGGCGCGGCGCGTCTCTGCTCTTCGTGTTTCAAAACACGCTGCAGAAACGTCCGTAACTACTCGATGCGTTCACTTACAATTTTAAACCTTTGACACCGCCAAGCGACTACCGTTCTCAGTACGTGATATCACTTTCAACTAGATACGACCTCACTGTCCCAGGCAAAAACGCACTCAAAGACGCAAAAACAAACCGAAAAGAAATACGGATTACACAAACTCGCGCAAAAGCTACTTTTTCGTCACATGTAATTACATATTAAACACTTTCCGCTACTTTCCATTCATTCTACTGTGGAAACCAGTATTTTTTTACGTCGCCAAACGGTCCTATATCAAAGCAAACTACGCTTACTGGGCCAGGCGGCGCGGCGCGGCGCGTCTCCGCTCTTCGTGTTTCAAAACACGCTGCATAAACGTCCGTAACTCCTCGATGCCTTCACTTACAATCTTAAAACTTTGACACCGCCAAGCGACTACCGTTCTCAGTACGTGATATCACTTTCAACTAGATACGACCTCACTGTCCCAGGCAAAAACGCACTCAAAGACGTAAATACAAACCGAAAAGAAACACGGATTACACAAACTCGCGCAAAAGCTACTTCTTCGTCTTATGTAGTTACAAATTAAACACTTTCCGTTACTCTCCTTTCATTCCACTGTGGAAACTAGTCTTTTTTTACGTCGCCACACGCTCCTATATCAATGCAAAGTACGCTACTGGGCCAGGCGGCGCGGCGCGTCTCTGCTCTTCGTGTTTCAAAACACGCTGCAGAAACGTCCGTAACTACTCGATGCGTTCACTTACAATTTTAAACCTTTGACACCGCCAAGCGACTACCGTTCTCAGTACGTGATATCACTTTCAACTAGATACGACCTCACTGTCCCAGGCAAAAACGCACTCAAAGACGCAAAAACAAACCGAAAAGAAATACGGATTACACAAACTCGCGCAAAAGCTACTTTTTCGTCACATGTAATTACATATTAAACACTTTCCGCTACTTTCCATTCATTCTACTGTGGAAACCAGTATTTTTTTACGTCGCCAAACGGTCCTATATCAAAGCAAACTACGCTTACTGGGCCAGGCGGCGCGGCGCGGCGCGTCTCCGCTCTTCGTGTTTCAAAACACGCTGCATAAACGTCCGTAACTCCTCGATGCCTTCACTTACAATCTTAAAACTTTGACACCGCCAAGCGACTACCGTTCTCAGTACGTGATATCACTTTCAACTAGATACGACCTCACTGTCCCAGGCAAAAACGCACTCAAAGACGTAAATACAAACCGAAAAGAAACACGGATTACACAAACTCGCGCAAAAGCTACTTCTTCGTCTTATGTAGTTACAAATTAAACACTTTCCGTTACTCTCCTTTCATTCCAC
>NW_026046169.1:0-2500 GCF_023864275.1 Schistocerca cancellata
CATGGACCAACGTCCGGTGCATCCTCTCCGCCACAGTACACCATCCACACTATGATAACCACACCAGGGGGTCCAATTATAAAATAGAATATCCCACCCGTCCAACATCCACAATTGCTCAGATAAGCCACCAACACCCACACATGTCCTACACAGGGGTGCACCCAACACCACCACACTGCCTCCTGTTACGGCACAGAAACAATGGCAGGAATGAATCACACAGGTCTGCCACTCCCTTGCCGCAACCACAGACGCGGCGCGCCTCCAGTCACGAGCGAAAAGCGCATCCTGACGAGACAGAACTGCTGTGACATACTGACGCTGCCTCAGACATTCACTTACAATGATCACTACCAACGAACCTGCCCCCCCCCCCCCCCCCCCCCCAAACACACTATCTCTTACCATGTTGTGTACTGTAATCCAACCCATTTTGCACCTTAACCTAACCAAATTTGTAACGCAATTTGTACCGCAATGTAACGCAATTTGTACCGCAATGTAACGCAATTTGTACCGCAATGTAACGCAATTTGTAACGCAATTTGTGTCTTAACCTAACCCACGTTGTGCCTTAACCTAACCCACGTTGTGCCTTAACGTAACCCACGTTGTGCCTTAACGTAACCCACGTTGTGCCTTAACGTAACCCACGTTGTGCCTTAACGTAACCCACGTTGTGCCTTAACGTAACCCACGTTGTGCCTTAACGTAACCCACGTTGTGCCTTAACGTAACCCACGTTGTGCCTTAACGTAACCCACGTTGTGCCTTAACGTAACCCACGTTGTGCCTTAACGTAACCCACGTTGTGCCTTAACGTAACCCACGTTGTGCCTTAACGTAACCCACGTTGTGCCTTAACGTAACCCACGTTGTGCCTTAACCTAACCCACGTTGTGCCTTAACGTAACCCACGTTGTGCCTTAACCTAACCCACGTTGTGCCTTAACCTAACCCACGTTGTGCCTTAACCTAACCCACGTTGTGCCTTAACCTAACCCACGTTGTGCCTTAACCTAACCCACGTTGTGCCTTAACCTAACCCACGTTGTGCCTTAACCTAACCCACGTTGTGCCTTAACCTAACCCACGTTGTGCCTTAACCTAACCCACGTTGTGCCTTAACCTAACCCACGTTGTGCCTTAACCTAACCCACGTTGTGCCTTAACCTAACCCACGTTGTGCCTTAACCTAACCCACGTTGTGCCTTAACCTAACCCACGTTGTGCCTTAACCTGCTCTGTAATTGGCATATGACACGTTACATTAATCTAGTGTTGTCTAACCACAACCCTCTGAATATAGTTCGCTACTCGCACCGCCCACCCTCTTGTGTGTCGTTTCATGTTGAACACTTCGCAAGTGTTGCTTACTTTTTACATGCTCCCGCTGTACACTGTAATGTGGACAACTGCAGGATGTACATCGCCCCCCCCCCCTCCACCCTGCCTTCGCACGCTGGTCGTTCAGGTGCTTGCGTGTTCAATGCCCTTCGCAGCTGTTCACTGGCATTCGCATGTCGAAGCGCTCAGTCTACGTCGTGGTACGGCCTGTGTCCACTGTCCGCTGATATCGTAAGCTTAATCCTCACATTGTACTGCACATAGGTCCGTATGTACTGAATGATACGCTGTGGCACATGTGTGACCGTACGACTGCGCCCAACAACAGCGAACCATACGGTCCAAATGTTGTGCACTCAGCCACGTGCCGTCTCCCCATAACAGCTACATTGCAGTGTGGTACGCCATAGAGACGTGTGGGAGTAACGGACGCCCTGGATGGCGATCAGCATGAGCCGTCTGTTGATGTAGTGGCGCGTGTATTCAAACGTAGTCGTCTCTTCTCACACAGTGTGATAGCATGGTGCACCGCGTTCCACATCTGCGACATGGTACAGATGCTGGTTGACAGTCGGTCTCGTAATGGACATCGCATACGTAGGGGGCCACCTCCCACGTGTTCTCTAGTCGTGCACATTTTGTTGCGTGTATGTGGGCAGACGTAGTGTGTCGTGACACCTAACAGACAGGTATGCAATAATCGTTGCATTTGCAAACTGGGATGGACGTCTACGTTTGCTGGTGACGTGACGCAACGCAAATGAACAACTGGTAAACCCATTGTGGTGCGGTTGTTGTTGCTGGAGGTAAATCAGTAAGGGCAAATCTGTGTGTGAAGCGATACGCGGCGGTGGCTGGGTGGGACCGTCCCCGGCCGGTGAGGGGGGGCCGCCCGGCGTGCTGGCCGCGCGGTGCGTGGGCGCACGCGCTACAGCCGGCTGGTGGGGGCGCCCAGTGGCAGGCGCGCCGGCCGACGGACGCGGCAGGCGGCGCAGCTGCGCGCCGGGGCACCCTGCGCGCGGCGCCGGGCGGCCAAAGTGGGTCCTCGCGGGCCCGGTGCGAAGCGCGGTGGACATCTGCAGTGTGCTGGTCCGACTGAGGACTGTGTGCGTTGAGGATGCGCCGCCGCCCGGCACTCGGCGCCGCGACG
>NW_026046169.1:12500-15000 GCF_023864275.1 Schistocerca cancellata
TAACCTAACCTGTGTTGCACCTTAACCTACCTCAATTTGCACCGCAATGTAACGCAATTTGCACCGCAATGTAACGCAATTTGCACCGCAATGTAACGCAATTTGCACCGCAATGTAACGCAATTTGCACCGCAATGTAACGCAATTTGCACCGCAATGTAACGCAATTTGCACCGCAATGTAACGCAATTTGCACCGCAATGTAACGCAATTTGCACCGCAATGTAACGCAATTTGCACCGCAATGTAACGCAATTTGCACCGCAATGTAACTCAATTTGCACCGCAATGTAACTCAATTTGCACCGCAATGTAACTCAATTTGCACCGCAATGTAACTCAATTTGCACACCGCAATGTAACTCAATTTGCACCGCAATGTAACTCAATTTGCACCGCAATGTAACTCAATTTGCACCGCAATGTAATGCAATTTGCACCGCAATGTAATGCAATTTGCACCGCAATGTAATGCAATTTGTACCGCAATCTACCCCCACATTGTGCCTTAACCTAACCCACATTGTGCCTTAACCTAACCCACATTGTGCCTTAACCTAACCCACGTTGTGCCTTAACCTAACCCACGTTGTGCCTTAACCTAACCCACGTTGTGCCTTAACCTAACCCACGTTGTGCCTTAACCTAACCCACGTTGTGCCTTAACCTAACCCAAGTTGTGCCTTAACCTAACCCAAGTTGTGCCTTAACCTAACCCAAGTTGTGCCTTAACCTAACCCAAGTTGTGCCTTAACCTAACCCAAGTTGTGCCTTAACCTAACCCAAGTTGTGCCTTAACCTAACCCAAGTTGTGCCTTAACCTAACCCAAGTTGTGCCTTAACCTAACCCAAGTTGTGCCTTAACCTAACCCAAGTTGTGCCTTAACCTAACCCAAGTTGTGCCTTAACCTAACCCAAGTTGTGCCTTAACCTAACCCAAGTTGTGCCTTACCCTGCTCTGTAATTGGCATATGACACGTTACATTAATGTATTGTCCAACCGCAACCCGCTCAGAATGTTGTGTACACAGCTACGTGTCATCTCCCCATAACAGCTGCATTGCAGTGTGGTACGCCATAGAGACGTGTGGGAGTAATGGACGCAGTGGATGGCGATCAGCATGAGCCGTCTGTTCATGTAGTGGCGCGTGTATGCAGACGTAGTAGTCTCTTCTCACACAATGTGATAGCACGGTGCCCCGCGTTCCACATCTGCGACATGCTACAGAGGCCGGTTGACAGTTGGTCGCGCAATGGACATCGCATACGTACGGGGGCACCTTCCACGTGCCCTCTAGTCGGGCACATTTTGTTGCGTGGATGTGAGCGGATGTAGTGTGTCTTGACACCTGACAGGCAGGCATGCAATAATAGTTGACTTTGCAAACGGGGATGGACGTGTACGTTTACTGGTGACGTTACGCAAATGAACAACTGGTAACCCGTTGTGGTGCGGTTGTCCTTGCTGGAGGTACATCTGTGAGGGCAACGATCGGTACAGCTACGAAGCGGTCCCCACCATACCAACGAACGTGAATGTGAATCTGGGTGTGAAGCGATACGCGGCTGTGGGTGGGTGGGACTGTCCCCGGCCGGTGAGGGGGGGCCGCCCGGCGTGCTGGCCGCGCGGTGCGTGGGCGCACGCGCTACAGCCGGCTGGTGGGGGCGCCCAGTGGCAGGCGCGCCGGCCGACGGACGCGGCAGGCGGCGCAGCTGCGCGCCGGGGCACCCTGCGCGCGGCGCCGTGCAGCCAAAGTGGGTCCTCGCCGGCCCGGTGCGAAGCGCGGTGGACATCTGCAGTGTGCTGGTCCGATTGAGGACTGTGTGCGTTGAGGATGCGCCGCCGCCCGGCACTCGGCGCCGCGACGCCGTCTGCTGCTCGGTCGCCCCAGCGGTTCTCGCTGGTGGTTTGTATCGCAGTTGTGCAGACGTGTTGGCACGTGCGCTGTGCTGGGAGAGTTCGCTTCGGCACCCACGTGGGGCCTTTGCCCTTCTGTGGCGCTGGCGTTGGAGCTGCCGGTCACCGTAGGTGGCGCGTGTTGTCTCCCGCCGGCAATGCCACGACAGCACGCTCCCGGGCCTCTGTCGGCAGCGGCAAGCTCAGTTGGGAGCACGGGTGGTCGCACCTAAAGCGTCTACTCGCCTAACTCCGGGCGATTGCGCCTCTCTCGAACCCGACCAAGTACTTAGGACGGCGCTGCGCGCCGCCGGGACCTGAGAGGGTTTCGAGGTGTATTGTGCAGGGGAGCTCAGCCTCCTCCTGTTTGCAGAATAATTGAGCGGACGCTTGCGTGTTCGCGCGGGCCCCTGGGACACACTCCCGGGCGGCCGGCTGCTCAGCTCTAGTTGACGCAGCTCCCTGGTTGATCCTGCCAGTAGTCATATGCTTGTCTCAAAGATTAAGCCATGCATGTCTCAGTACAAGCCGCATTAAGGTGAAACCGCGAATGGCTCATTAAATCAGTTATGGTTCCTTAGATCGTACCCACGTTACTTGGAT
>NW_026046169.1:22500-27777 GCF_023864275.1 Schistocerca cancellata
ATACCGCATGATGTTGACAATGCCGCCCACAGGCACAACACAGCCATCTTTGGGAATGTGACCAAACTACATTGCCATCCGGCCCAGAAACGACACCTCCATCTACAGGAATCCAACGAAACTACGCCAACCATACCTCCAAAACACGGCACCGCCATCTATGACAATGTGACGAAACCACATGCAATAGCTCCATCTACGCGAATCGGACGACACTACGTCCACCATGTCGAGCGCACCACAAACAAAAATACCGCCACCTGCAGGTCCCCCGCAACATGACCTGCTGCACCGATGATACCGCCATCTATGAGACGCCACGCCGACTACGACATCGCTAGGTCCCACAGTGCCCATTTTCCGACGCCACCCACAAACCCTGCATCATCTGCCCACCACAGGAGCCCCAACGCCTGTGCCTGCGTCGCACGAAGTCGTCGACCGACAATCGCTCCACCCGCACCCGCACGTGCCCCACCCCAACCGCCCAAATCGCAACTCCAGCGGATGAACGGCGGACTCTTCCCGCACTCGTAACGTGCAATCCGCCCCTATATCTTGCGTTTCATGAAGAGTTATATCGAATATGCCATATTCCCGCTGTCCCTATACATGCTGTAAGTAGCTCGCTTGCTACAGCAGCAGCAGCAGCAGCACCACCTCCGCGCGCTTCCCTGGGGGCACTGAACCGCAGGATGCGAGACCCCACGCCCAGTGGCAAACAGGGCTCCTCTCAGAATATAGGCGGTCCCTACCCCTCACAACGATGACGGTGGGAGGGCCGTTTTACGAGACCATTTCCTGCGGTGCCAACGCTGTCGTAGAGCCGATACTCCATCTTTGGTACAAGGCAATCATTCCGCTGTAAATCAGTACGTCACTCGTAGTTCAGTCACCTCACAGCACTGCTCAGTAAACTATGCAGGCCCACATAGATAGATTATGATAGATTATATACGCAAATGCCCCTATACATGCTGAACGTCCGTACACACAAAATGAACCACACGTCAGCCACACACTCTATCACACACTACTCTCTGCCTGTAACAGACACAGATACAACTACTAAGCACCAGCATGGACCAACGTCCGGTGCATCCTATCCGCCACAGTACACCAACTACGCTATGATAACCAGACCGGGAGGTCCAATCATAAAACAGAATACCCCACTCGTCCGACAACCACAATTGCTCAGAGAAGCCACCAACACCCACACATGTCCTACACAGGGGTGCACCCATCACCACCACACTGCCTCGTCTTACAGCACAAACACACTGGCAGGAATGAAACACACAGGTCTGCCGCAACCACAGACACGGCTCGCCCCCTCTCACTGGCGAAAAGCGCATCCCGACGTGACATAACTCCTTTGACACACTGACGCTGCCTCGGGCATCCACGTCCTACGGTCGATATCAACGAACCTCCCCCCCCCCCCCTCCCCCCCACAACACGCCATCCCATACCACATTGTGTACCGTACCCAAACCTAACGTGTACTGTACTACAACGCAATGTGTACCATAACACAACCCAGTTTGTACCTTAACCTAACCTATGTCACCTTAACCTAACCTATGTCACCTTAACCTAACCTATGTCACCTTAACCTAACCTATGTCACCTTAACCTAACCTATGTCACCTTAACCTAACCTATGTCACCTTAACCTAACCTATGTCACCTTAACCTAACCTATGTCACCTTAACCTAACCCATCTTGCACCTTAACCTAACCCATCTTGCACCTTAACCTAACCCATCTTGCACCTTAACCTAACCCATCTTGCACCTTAACCTAACCCATCTTGCACCTTAACCTAACCCATCTTGCACCTTAACCTAACCTATGTTGCACCTTAACCTAACCTGTGTTGCACCTTAACCTACCTCAATTTGCACCGCAATGTAACGCAATTTGCACCGCAATGTAACGCAATTTGCACCGCAATGTAACGCAATTTGCACCGCAATGTAACGCAATTTGCACCGCAATGTAACGCAATTTGCACCGCAATGTAACGCAATTTGCACCGCAATGTAACGCAATTTGCACCGCAATGTAACGCAATTTGCACCGCAATGTAACGCAATTTGCACCGCAATGTAACTCAATTTGCACCGCAATGTAACTCAATTTGCACCGCAATGTAACTCAATTTGCACCGCAATGTAACTCAATTTGCACCGCAATGTAACTCAATTTGCACCGCAATGTAACTCAATTTGCACCGCAATGTAATGCAATTTGCACCGCAATGTAATGCAATTTGCACCGCAATGTAATGCAATTTGTACCGCAATCTACCCCCACATTGTGCCTTAACCTAACCCACATTGTGCCTTAACCTAACCCACATTGTGCCTTAACCTAACCCACGTTGTGCCTTAACCTAACCCACGTTGTGCCTTAACCTAACCCACGTTGTGCCTTAACCTAACCCACGTTGTGCCTTAACCTAACCCACGTTGTGCCTTAACCTAACCCAAGTTGTGCCTTAACCTAACCCAAGTTGTGCCTTAACCTAACCCAAGTTGTGCCTTAACCTAACCCAAGTTGTGCCTTAACCTAACCCAAGTTGTGCCTTAACCTAACCCAAGTTGTGCCTTAACCTAACCCAAGTTGTGCCTTAACCTAACCCAAGTTGTGCCTTAACCTAACCCAAGTTGTGCCTTAACCTAACCCAAGTTGTGCCTTAACCTAACCCAAGTTGTGCCTTAACCTAACCCAAGTTGTGCCTTAACCTAACCCAAGTTGTGCCTTACCCTGCTCTGTAATTGGCATATGACACGTTACATTAATGTATTGTCCAACCGCAACCCGCTCAGAATGTTGTGTACACAGCTACGTGTCATCTCCCCATAACAGCTGCATTGCAGTGTGGTACGCCATAGAGACGTGTGGGAGTAATGGACGCAGTGGATGGCGATCAGCATGAGCCGTCTGTTCATGTAGTGGCGCGTGTATGCAGACGTAGTAGTCTCTTCTCACACAATGTGATAGCACGGTGCCCCGCGTTCCACATCTGCGACATGCTACAGAGGCCGGTTGACAGTTGGTCGCGCAATGGACATCGCATACGTACGGGGGCACCTTCCACGTGCCCTCTAGTCGGGCACATTTTGTTGCGTGGATGTGAGCGGATGTAGTGTGTCTTGACACCTGACAGGCAGGCATGCAATAATAGTTGACTTTGCAAACGGGGATGGACGTGTACGTTTACTGGTGACGTTACGCAAATGAACAACTGGTAACCCGTTGTGGTGCGGTTGTCCTTGCTGGAGGTACATCTGTGAGGGCAACGATCGGTACAGCTACGAAGCGGTCCCCACCATACCAACGAACGTGAATGTGAATCTGGGTGTGAAGCGATACGCGGCTGTGGGTGGGTGGGACTGTCCCCGGCCGGTGAGGGGGGGCCGCCCGGCGTGCTGGCCGCGCGGTGCGTGGGCGCACGCGCTACAGCCGGCTGGTGGGGGCGCCCAGTGGCAGGCGCGCCGGCCGACGGACGCGGCAGGCGGCGCAGCTGCGCGCCGGGGCACCCTGCGCGCGGCGCCGTGCAGCCAAAGTGGGTCCTCGCCGGCCCGGTGCGAAGCGCGGTGGACATCTGCAGTGTGCTGGTCCGATTGAGGACTGTGTGCGTTGAGGATGCGCCGCCGCCCGGCACTCGGCGCCGCGACGCCGTCTGCTGCTCGGTCGCCCCAGCGGTTCTCGCTGGTGGTTTGTATCGCAGTTGTGCAGACGTGTTGGCACGTGCGCTGTGCTGGGAGAGTTCGCTTCGGCACCCACGTGGGGCCTTTGCCCTTCTGTGGCGCTGGCGTTGGAGCTGCCGGTCACCGTAGGTGGCGCGTGTTGTCTCCCGCCGGCAATGCCACGACAGCACGCTCCCGGGCCTCTGTCGGCAGCGGCAAGCTCAGTTGGGAGCACGGGTGGTCGCACCTAAAGCGTCTACTCGCCTAACTCCGGGCGATTGCGCCTCTCTCGAACCCGACCAAGTACTTAGGACGGCGCTGCGCGCCGCCGGGACCTGAGAGGGTTTCGAGGTGTATTGTGCAGGGGAGCTCAGCCTCCTCCTGTTTGCAGAATAATTGAGCGGACGCTTGCGTGTTCGCGCGGGCCCCTGGGACACACTCCCGGGCGGCCGGCTGCTCAGCTCTAGTTGACGCAGCTCCCTGGTTGATCCTGCCAGTAGTCATATGCTTGTCTCAAAGATTAAGCCATGCATGTCTCAGTACAAGCCGCATTAAGGTGAAACCGCGAATGGCTCATTAAATCAGTTATGGTTCCTTAGATCGTACCCACGTTACTTGGATAACTGTGGTAATTCTAGAGCTAATACATGCAAACAGAGTCCCGACCAGAGATGGAAGGGACGCTTTTATTAGATCAAAACCAATCGGTCGGCTCGTCCGGTCCGTTTGCCTTGGTGACTCTGAATAACTTTGGGCTGATCGCACGGTCCTCGTACCGGCGACGCATCTTTCAAATGTCTGCCTTATCAACTGTCGATGGTAGGTTCTGCGCCTACCATGGTTGTAACGGGTAACGGGGAATCAGGTGTTCGATTCCGGAGAGGGAGCCTGAGAAACGGCTACCACATCCAAGGAAGGCAGCAGGCGCGCAAATTACCCACTCCCGGCACGGGGAGGTAGTGACGAAAAATAACGATACGGGACTCATCCGAGGCCCCGTAATCGGAATGAGTACACTTTAAATCCTTTAACGAGTATCTATTGGAGGGCAAGTCTGGTGCCAGCAGCCGCGGTAATTCCAGCTCCAATAGCGTATATTAAAGTTGTTGCGGTTAAAAAGCTCGTAGTTGGATTTGTGTCCCACGCTGTTGGTTCACCGCCCGTCGGTGTTTAACTGGCATGTATCGTGGGACGTCCTGCCGGTGGGGCGAGCCGAAGGCGTGCGACCGCCTCGTGCGTGTTCGTGCGTCCCGAGGCGGACCCCGTTGAAATCCTACCAAGGTGCTCTTTATTGAGTGTCTGGGTGGGCCGGCACGTTTACTTTGAACAAATTAGAGTGCTTAAAGCAGGCAAGCCCGCCTGAATACTGTGTGCATGGAATAATGGAATAGGACCTCGGTTCTATTTTGTTGGTTTTCGGAACCCGAGGTAATGATTAATAGGGACAGGCGGGGGCATTCGTATTGCGACGTTAGAGGTGAAATTCTTGGATCGTCGCAAGACGAACAGAAGCGAAAGCATTTGCCAAGTATGTTTTCATTAATCAAGAACGAAAGTTAGAGGTTCGAAGGCGAT
>NW_026046170.1:0-2500 GCF_023864275.1 Schistocerca cancellata
AGACGCTTTAGGTGCGACCACCCGTGCTCCCAACTGAGCTTGCCGCTGCCGACAGAGGCCCGGGAGCGTGCTGTCGTGGCATTGCCGGCGGGAGACAACACGCGCCACCTACGGTGACCGGCAGCTCCAACGCCAGCGCCACAGAAGGGCAAAGGCCCCACGTGGGTGCCGAAGCGAACTCTCCCAGCACAGCGCACGTGCCAACACGTCCGCACAACTGCGATACAAACCACCAGCGAGAACCGCTGGGGCGACCGAGCAGCAGACGGCGTCGCGGCGCCGAGTGCCGGGCGGCGGCGCATCCTCAACGCACACAGTCCTCAATCGGACCAGCACACTGCAGATGTCCACCGCGCTTCGCACCGGGTCCGCGAGGACCCACTTTGGCTGCACGGCGCCGCGCGCAGGGTGCCCCGGCGCGCAGCTGCGCCGCCTGCCGCGTCCGTCGGCCGGCGCGCCTGCCACTGGGCGCCCCCACCAGCCGGCTGTAGCGCGTGCGCCCACGCACCGCGCGGCCAGCACGCCGGGCGGCCCCCCCTCACCGGCCGGGGACAGTCCCACCCACCCACAGCCGCGTATCGCTTCACACCCAGATTCACATTCACGTTCGTTGGTATGGTGGGGACCGCTTCGTAGCTGTACCGATCGTTGCCCTCACAGATGTACCTCCAGCAAGATCAACCGCACCACAACGGGTTACCAGTTGTTCATTTGCGTAACGTCACCAGTAACGTACACGTCCATCCCCGTTTGCAAAGTCAACTATTATTGCATGCCTGCCTGTCAGGTGTCAAGACACACTACATTCGCTCACATCCACGCAACAAAATGTGCCCGACTAGAGGGCACGTGGAAGGTGCCCCCGTACATATGCGATCTCCATTGCGCGACCAACTGTCAACCGGCCTCTGTAGCATGTCGCAGATGTGGAACGCGGGGCACCGTGCTATCACATTGTGTGAGAAGAGACTACTACGTCTGCATACACGCGCCACTACCATGAACAGACGGCTCATGCTGATCGCCATCCACTGCGTCCATTACTCCCACACGTCTCTATGGCGTACCACACTGCAATGCAGCTGTTATGGGGAGATGACACATAGCTGTGTACACAACATTCTGAGCCGGTTGCGGTTGGACAACAATACATTAATGTAACGTGTCATATGCCAATTACAGAGCAGGGTAAGGCACAACGTGGGTTAGGTTAAGGCACAACGTGGGTTAGGTTAAGGCACAAACGTGGGTTAGGTTAAGGCACAACGTGGGTTAGGTTAAGGCACAACGTGGGTTAGGTTAAGCCACAACGTGGGTTAGGTTAAGCCACAACGTGGGTTAGGTTAAGGCACAACGTGGGTTAGGTTAAGGCACAACGTGGGTTAGGTTAAGGCACAACGTGGGTTAGGTTAAGGCACAACGTGGGTTAGGTTAAGGCACAACGTGGGTTAGGTTAAGCCACAACGTGGGTTAGGTTAAGCCACAACGTGGGTTAGGTTAAGCCACAACGTGGGTTAGGTTAAGCCACAACGTGGGTTAGGTTAAGCCACAACGTGGGTTAGGTTAAGCCACAACGTGGGTTAGGTTAAGCCACAACGTGGGTTAGGTTAAGCCACAACGTGGGTTAGGTTAAGCCACAACGTGGGTTAGGTTAAGCCACAACGTGGGTTAGGTTAAGCCACAACGTGGGTTAGGTTAAGCCACAACGTGGGTTAGGTTAAGCCACAACGTGGGTTAGGTTAAGCCACAACGTGGGTTAGGTTAAGCCACAACGTGGGTTAGGTTAAGCCACAACGTGGGTTAGGTTAAGCCACAACGTGGGTTAGGTTAAGCCACAACGTGGGTTAGGTTAAGCCACAACGTGGGTTAGGTTAAGCCACAACGTGGGTTAGGTTAAGCCACAACGTGGGTTAGGTTAAGGCACAACGTGGGTTAGGTTAAGGCACAACGTGGGTTAGGTTAAGGCACAACGTGGGTTAGGTTAAGGCACAACATGGGGGTAGATTGCGGTACAAATTGCGTTACATTGCGGTGCAAATTGCGTTACATTGTGGTGCAAATTGCGTTACATTGCGGTGCAAATTGCGTTACATTGCGGTGCAAATTGCGTTACATTGCGGTGCAAATTGAGTTACATTGCGGTGCAAATTGAGTTACATTGCGGTGCAAATTGAGTTACATTGCGGTGCAAATTGAGTTACATTGCGGTGCAAATTGAGTTACATTGCGGTGCAAATTGAGTTACATTGCGGTGCAAATTGAGTTACATTGCGGTGCAAATTGAGTTACATTGCGGTGCAAATTGAGGTAGGTTAAGGTGCAACACAGGTTAGGTTAAGGTGACATAGGTTAGGTTAAGGTGACATAGGTTAGGTTAAGGTGACATAGGTTAGGTTAAGGTGACATAGGTTAGGTTAAGGTGACATAGGTTAGGTTAAGGTGACATAGGTTAGGTTAAGGTGACATAGGTTAGGTTAAGGTGACATAGGTTAGGTTAAGG
>NW_026046170.1:10000-15000 GCF_023864275.1 Schistocerca cancellata
CGGGCGGTGTGTACAAAGGGCAGGGACGTAATCAACGCGAGCTTATGACTCGCGCTTACTGGGAATTCCTCGTTCATGGGGAACAATTGCAAGCCCCAATCCCTAGCACGAAGGAGGTTCAGCGGGTTACCCCGACCTTTCGGCCTAGGAAGACACGCTGATTCCTTCAGTGTAGCGCGCGTGCGGCCCAGAACATCTAAGGGCATCACAGACCTGTTATTGCTCAATCTCGTGCGGCTAGAAGCCGCCTGTCCCTCTAAGAAGAAAAGTAATCGCTGACAGCACGAAGGATGTCACGCGACTAGTTAGCAGGCTAGAGTCTCGTTCGTTATCGGAATTAACCAGACAAATCGCTCCACCAACTAAGAACGGCCATGCACCACCACCCACCGAATCAAGAAAGAGCTATCAATCTGTCAATCCTTCCGGTGTCCGGGCCTGGTGAGGTTTCCCGTGTTGAGTCAAATTAAGCCGCAGGCTCCACTCCTGGTGGTGCCCTTCCGTCAATTCCTTTAAGTTTCAGCTTTGCAACCATACTTCCCCCGGAACCCAAAAGCTTTGGTTTCCCGGAGGCTGCCCGCCGAGTCATCGGAGGAACTGCGGCGGATCGCTGGCTGGCATCGTTTATGGTTAGAACTAGGGCGGTATCTGATCGCCTTCGAACCTCTAACTTTCGTTCTTGATTAATGAAAACATACTTGGCAAATGCTTTCGCTTCTGTTCGTCTTGCGACGATCCAAGAATTTCACCTCTAACGTCGCAATACGAATGCCCCCGCCTGTCCCTATTAATCATTACCTCGGGTTCCGAAAACCAACAAAATAGAACCGAGGTCCTATTCCATTATTCCATGCACACAGTATTCAGGCGGGCTTGCCTGCTTTAAGCACTCTAATTTGTTCAAAGTAAACGTGCCGGCCCACCCAGACACTCAATAAAGAGCACCTTGGTAGGATTTCAACGGGGTCCGCCTCGGGACGCACGAACACGCACGAGGCGGTCGCACGCCTTCGGCTCGCCCCACCGGCAGGACGTCCCACGATACATGCCAGTTAAACACCGACGGGCGGTGAACCAACAGCGTGGGACACAAATCCAACTACGAGCTTTTTAACCGCAACAACTTTAATATACGCTATTGGAGCTGGAATTACCGCGGCTGCTGGCACCAGACTTGCCCTCCAATAGATACTCGTTAAAGGATTTAAAGTGTACTCATTCCGATTACGGGGCCTCGGATGAGTCCCGTATCGTTATTTTTCGTCACTACCTCCCCGTGCCGGGAGTGGGTAATTTGCGCGCCTGCTGCCTTCCTTGGATGTGGTAGCCGTTTCTCAGGCTCCCTCTCCGGAATCGAACCCTGATTCCCCGTTACCCGTTACAACCATGGTAGGCGCAGAACCTACCATCGACAGTTGATAAGGCAGACATTTGAAAGATGCGTCGCCGGTACGAGGACCGTGCGATCAGCCCAAAGTTATTCAGAGTCACCAAGGCAAACGGACCGGACGAGCCGACCGATTGGTTTTGATCTAATAAAAGCGTCCCTTCCATCTCTGGTCGGGACTCTGTTTGCATGTATTAGCTCTAGAATTACCACAGTTATCCAAGTAACGTGGGTACGATCTAAGGAACCATAACTAATTTAATGAGCCATTCGCGGTTTCACCTTAATGCGGCTTGTACTGAGACATGCATGGCTTAATCTTTGAGACAAGCATATGACTACTGGCAGGATCAACCAGGGAGCTGCGTCAACTAGAGCTGAGCAGCCGGCCGCCCGGGAGTGTGTCCCGGGGGCCCGCGCGAACACGCAAGCGTCCGCTCAATTATTCTGCAAACAGGAGGAGGCTGGGCTCCCCTGCACAATACACCTCGAAACCCTCTCAGGTCCCGGCGGCGCGCAGCGCCGTCCTAAGTACTTGGTCGGGTTCGAGAGAGGCGCAATCGCCCGGAGTTAGGCGAGTAGACGCTTTAGGTGCGACCACCCGTGCTCCCAACTGAGCTTGCCGCTGCCGACAGAGGCCCGGGAGCGTGCTGTCGTGGCATTGCCGGCGGGAGACAACACGCGCCACCTACGGTGACCGGCAGCTCCAACGCCAGCGCCACAGAAGGGCAAAGGCCCCACGTGGGTGCCGAAGCGAACTCTCCCAGCACAGCGCACGTGCCAACACGTCCGCACAACTGCGATACAAACCACCAGCGAGAACCGCTGGGGCGACCGAGCAGCAGACGGCGTCGCGGCGCCGAGTGCCGGGCGGCGGCGCATCCTCAACGCACACAGTCCTCAATCGGACCAGCACACTGCAGATGTCCACCGCGCTTCGCACCGGGTCCGCGAGGACCCACTTTGGCTGCACGGCGCCGCGCGCAGGGTGCCCCGGCGCGCAGCTGCGCCGCCTGCCGCGTCCGTCGGCCGGCGCGCCTGCCACTGGGCGCCCCCACCAGCCGGCTGTAGCGCGTGCGCCCACGCACCGCGCGGCCAGCACGCCGGGCGGCCCCCCCTCACCGGCCGGGGACAGTCCCACCCACCCACAGCCGCGTATCGCTTCACACCCAGATTCACATTCACGTTCGTTGGTATGGTGGGGACCGCTTCGTAGCTGTACCGATCGTTGCCCTCACAGATGTACCTCCAGCAAGATCAACCGCACCACAACGGGTTACCAGTTGTTCATTTGCGTAACGTCACCAGTAAACGTACACGTCCATCCCCGTTTGCAAAGTCAACTATTATTGCATGCCTGCCTGTCAGGTGTCAAGACACACTACATTCGCTCACATCCACGCAACAAAATGTGCCCGACTAGAGGGCACGTGGAAGGTGCCCCCGTACATATGCGATCTCCATTGCGCGACCAACTGTCAACCGGCCTCTGTAGCATGTCGCAGATGTGGAACGCGGGGCACCGTGCTATCACATTGTGTGAGAAGAGACTACTACGTCTGCATACACGCGCCACTACATGAACAGACGGCTCATGCTGATCGCCATCCACTGCGTCCATTACTCCCACACGTCTCTATGGCGTACCACACTGCAATGCAGCTGTTATGGGGAGATGACACATAGCTGTGTACACAACATTCTGAGCCGGTTGCGGTTGGACAACAATACATTAATGTAACGTGTCATATGCCAATTACAGAGCAGGGTAAGGCACAACGTGGGTTAGGTTAAGGCACAACGTGGGTTAGGTTAAGGCACAACGTGGGTTAGGTTAAGGCACAACGTGGGTTAGGTTAAGGCACAACGTGGGTTAGGTTAAGCCACAACGTGGGTTAGGTTAAGCCACAACGTGGGTTAGGTTAAGGCACAACGTGGGTTAGGTTAAGGCACAACGTGGGTTAGGTTAAGGCACAACGTGGGTTAGGTTAAGGCACAACGTGGGTTAGGTTAAGGCACAACGTGGGTTAGGTTAAGCCACAACGTGGGTTAGGTTAAGCCACAACGTGGGTTAGGTTAAGCCACAACGTGGGTTAGGTTAAGCCACAACGTGGGTTAGGTTAAGCCACAACGTGGGTTAGGTTAAGCCACAACGTGGGTTAGGTTAAGCCACAACGTGGGTTAGGTTAAGCCACAACGTGGGTTAGGTTAAGCCACAACGTGGGTTAGGTTAAGCCACAACGTGGGTTAGGTTAAGCCACAACGTGGGTTAGGTTAAGCCACAACGTGGGTTAGGTTAAGCCACAACGTGGGTTAGGTTAAGCCACAACGTGGGTTAGGTTAAGCCACAACGTGGGTTAGGTTAAGCCACAACGTGGGTTAGGTTAAGCCACAACGTGGGTTAGGTTAAGCCACAACGTGGGTTAGGTTAAGCCACAACGTGGGTTAGGTTAAGCCACAACGTGGGTTAGGTTAAGCCACAACGTGGGTTAGGTTAAGGCACAACGTGGGTTAGGTTAAGGCACAACGTGGGTTAGGTTAAGGCACAACGTGGGTTAGGTTAAGGCACAACATGGGGGTAGATTGCGGTACAAATTGCGTTACATTGCGGTGCAAATTGCGTTACATTGTGGTGCAAATTGCGTTACATTGCGGTGCAAATTGCGTTACATTGCGGTGCAAATTGCGTTACATTGCGGTGCAAATTGAGTTACATTGCGGTGCAAATTGAGTTACATTGCGGTGCAAATTGAGTTACATTGCGGTGCAAATTGAGTTACATTGCGGTGCAAATTGAGTTACATTGCGGTGCAAATTGAGTTACATTGCGGTGCAAATTGAGTTACATTGCGGTGCAAATTGAGTTACATTGCGGTGCAAATTGAGGTAGGTTAAGGTGCAACACAGGTTAGGTTAAGGTGACATAGGTTAGGTTAAGGTGACATAGGTTAGGTTAAGGTGACATAGGTTAGGTTAAGGTGACATAGGTTAGGTTAAGGTGACATAGGTTAGGTTAAGGTGACATAGGTTAGGTTAAGGTGACATAGGTTAGGTTAAGGTGACATAGGTTAGGTTAAGGTGACATAGGTTAGGTTAAGGTGACATAGGTTAGGTTAAGGTGACATAGGTTAGGTTAAGGTACAAACTGGGTTGTGTTATGGTACACATTGCGTTGTAGTACAGTACACGTTAGGTTTGGGTACGGTACACAATGTGGTATGGGATGGCGTGTTGTGGGGGGGGGGGGGGGGTGAGGTTCGTTGATATCGACCGTAGGACGTGGATGCCCGAGGCAGCGTCAGTGTGTCAAAGGAGTTATGTCACGTCGGGATGCGCTTTCCGCCAGTGAGAGGGGGGGGCGAGCCGTGTCTGTGGTTGCGGCAGACCTGTGTGTTTCATTCCTGCCAGTGTGTTTGTGCTGTAAGACGAGGCAGTGTGGTGATGTTGGGTGCACCCCTGTGTAGGACATGTGTGGGTGTTGGTGGCTTATCTGAGCAATTGTGGTTGTCGGACGAGTGGGATATTCTGTTTTATGATTGGACCTCCTGGCCTGGTTATCATAGTCTGGTTGGTGTACTGTGGCGGATAGGATGCACCGGACGTTGGTCCATGC
>NW_026046170.1:22500-27648 GCF_023864275.1 Schistocerca cancellata
TACTTCCCCCGGAACCCAAAAGCTTTGGTTTCCCGGAGGCTGCCCGCCGAGTCATCGGAGGAACTGCGGCGGATCGCTGGCTGGCATCGTTTATGGTTAGAACTAGGGCGGTATCTGATCGCCTTCGAACCTCTAACTTTCGTTCTTGATTAATGAAAACATACTTGGCAAATGCTTTCGCTTCTGTTCGTCTTGCGACGATCCAAGAATTTCACCTCTAACGTCGCAATACGAATGCCCCCGCCTGTCCCTATTAATCATTACCTCGGGTTCCGAAAACCAACAAAATAGAACCGAGGTCCTATTCCATTATTCCATGCACACAGTATTCAGGCGGGCTTGCCTGCTTTAAGCACTCTAATTTGTTCAAAGTAAACGTGCCGGCCCACCCAGACACTCAATAAAGAGCACCTTGGTAGGATTTCAACGGGGTCCGCCTCGGGACGCACGAACACGCACGAGGCGGTCGCACGCCTTCGGCTCGCCCCACCGGCAGGACGTCCCACGATACATGCCAGTTAAACACCGACGGGCGGTGAACCAACAGCGTGGGACACAAATCCAACTACGAGCTTTTTAACCGCAACAACTTTAATATACGCTATTGGAGCTGGAATTACCGCGGCTGCTGGCACCAGACTTGCCCTCCAATAGATACTCGTTAAAGGATTTAAAGTGTACTCATTCCGATTACGGGGCCTCGGATGAGTCCCGTATCGTTATTTTTCGTCACTACCTCCCCGTGCCGGGAGTGGGTAATTTGCGCGCCTGCTGCCTTCCTTGGATGTGGTAGCCGTTTCTCAGGCTCCCTCTCCGGAATCGAACCCTGATTCCCCGTTACCCGTTACAACCATGGTAGGCGCAGAACCTACCATCGACAGTTGATAAGGCAGACATTTGAAAGATGCGTCGCCGGTACGAGGACCGTGCGATCAGCCCAAAGTTATTCAGAGTCACCAAGGCAAACGGACCGGACGAGCCGACCGATTGGTTTTGATCTAATAAAAGCGTCCCTTCCATCTCTGGTCGGGACTCTGTTTGCATGTATTAGCTCTAGAATTACCACAGTTATCCAAGTAACGTGGGTACGATCTAAGGAACCATAACTGATTTAATGAGCCATTCGCGGTTTCACCTTAATGCGGCTTGTACTGAGACATGCATGGCTTAATCTTTGAGACAAGCATATGACTACTGGCAGGATCAACCAGGGAGCTGCGTCAACTAGAGCTGAGCAGCCGGCCGCCCGGGAGTGTGTCCCGGGGGCCCGCAGCGAACACGCAAGCGTCCGCTCAATTATTCTGCAAACAGGAGGAGGCTGGGCTCCCCTGCACAATACACCTCGAAACCCTCTCAGGTCCCGGCGGCGCGCAGCGCCGTCCTAAGTACTTGGTCGGGTTCGAGAGAGGCGCAATCGCCCGGAGTTAGGCGAGTAGACGCTTTAGGTGCGACCACCCGTGCTCCCAACTGAGCTTGCCGCTGCCGACAGAGGCCCGGGAGCGTGCTGTCGTGGCATTGCCGGCGGGAGACAACACGCGCCACCTACGGTGACCGGCAGCTCCAACGCCAGCGCCACAGAAGGGCAAAGGCCCCACGTGGGTGCCGAAGCGAACTCTCCCAGCACAGCGCACGTGCCAACACGTCCGCACAACTGCGATACAAACCACCAGCGAGAACCGCTGGGGCGACCGAGCAGCAGACGGCGTCGCGGCGCCGAGTGCCGGGCGGCGGCGCATCCTCAACGCACACAGTCCTCAATCGGACCAGCACACTGCAGATGTCCACCGCGCTTCGCACCGGGTCCGCGAGGACCCACTTTGGCTGCACGGCGCCGCGCGCAGGGTGCCCCGGCGCGCAGCTGCGCCGCCTGCCGCGTCCGTCGGCCGGCGCGCCTGCCACTGGGCGCCCCCACCAGCCGGCTGTAGCGCGTGCGCCCACGCACCGCGCGGCCAGCACGCCGGGCGGCCCCCCCTCACCGGCCGGGGACAGTCCCACCCACCCACAGCCGCGTATCGCTTCACACCCAGATTCACATTCACGTTCGTTGGTATGGTGGGGACCGCTTCGTAGCTGTACCGATCGTTGCCCTCACAGATGTACCTCCAGCAAGATCAACCGCACCACAACGGGTTACCAGTTGTTCATTTGCGTAACGTCACCAGTAAACGTACACGTCCATCCCCGTTTGCAAAGTCAACTATTATTGCATGCCTGCCTGTCAGGTGTCAAGACACACTACATTCGCTCACATCCACGCAACAAAATGTGCCCGACTAGAGGGCACGTGGAAGGTGCCCCCGTACATATGCGATCTCCATTGCGCGACCAACTGTCAACCGGCCTCTGTAGCATGTCGCAGATGTGGAACGCGGGGCACCGTGCTATCACATTGTGTGAGAAGAGACTACTACGTCTGCATACACGCGCCACTACATGAACAGACGGCTCATGCTGATCGCCATCCACTGCGTCCATTACTCCCACACGTCTCTATGGCGTACCACACTGCAATGCAGCTGTTATGGGGAGATGACACATAGCTGTGTACACAACATTCTGAGCCGGTTGCGGTTGGACAACAATACATTAATGTAACGTGTCATATGCCAATTACAGAGCAGGGTAAGGCACAACGTGGGTTAGGTTAAGGCACAACGTGGGTTAGGTTAAGGCACAACGTGGGTTAGGTTAAGGCACAACGTGGGTTAGGTTAAGGCACAACGTGGGTTAGGTTAAGCCACAACGTGGGTTAGGTTAAGCCACAACGTGGGTTAGGTTAAGGCACAACGTGGGTTAGGTTAAGGCACAACGTGGGTTAGGTTAAGGCACAACGTGGGTTAGGTTAAGGCACAACGTGGGTTAGGTTAAGGCACAACGTGGGTTAGGTTAAGCCACAACGTGGGTTAGGTTAAGCCACAACGTGGGTTAGGTTAAGCCACAACGTGGGTTAGGTTAAGCCACAACGTGGGTTAGGTTAAGCCACAACGTGGGTTAGGTTAAGCCACAACGTGGGTTAGGTTAAGCCACAACGTGGGTTAGGTTAAGCCACAACGTGGGTTAGGTTAAGCCACAACGTGGGTTAGGTTAAGCCACAACGTGGGTTAGGTTAAGCCACAACGTGGGTTAGGTTAAGCCACAACGTGGGTTAGGTTAAGCCACAACGTGGGTTAGGTTAAGCCACAACGTGGGTTAGGTTAAGCCACAACGTGGGTTAGGTTAAGCCACAACGTGGGTTAGGTTAAGCCACAACGTGGGTTAGGTTAAGCCACAACGTGGGTTAGGTTAAGCCACAACGTGGGTTAGGTTAAGCCACAACGTGGGTTAGGTTAAGCCACAACGTGGGTTAGGTTAAGGCACAACGTGGGTTAGGTTAAGGCACAACGTGGGTTAGGTTAAGGCACAACGTGGGTTAGGTTAAGGCACAACATGGGGGTAGATTGCGGTACAAATTGCGTTACATTGCGGTGCAAATTGCGTTACATTGTGGTGCAAATTGCGTTACATTGCGGTGCAAATTGCGTTACATTGCGGTGCAAATTGCGTTACATTGCGGTGCAAATTGAGTTACATTGCGGTGCAAATTGAGTTACATTGCGGTGCAAATTGAGTTACATTGCGGTGCAAATTGAGTTACATTGCGGTGCAAATTGAGTTACATTGCGGTGCAAATTGAGTTACATTGCGGTGCAAATTGAGTTACATTGCGGTGCAAATTGAGTTACATTGCGGTGCAAATTGAGGTAGGTTAAGGTGCAACACAGGTTAGGTTAAGGTGACATAGGTTAGGTTAAGGTGACATAGGTTAGGTTAAGGTGACATAGGTTAGGTTAAGGTGACATAGGTTAGGTTAAGGTGACATAGGTTAGGTTAAGGTGACATAGGTTAGGTTAAGGTGACATAGGTTAGGTTAAGGTGACATAGGTTAGGTTAAGGTGACATAGGTTAGGTTAAGGTGACATAGGTTAGGTTAAGGTGACATAGGTTAGGTTAAGGTACAAACTGGGTTGTGTTATGGTACACATTGCGTTGTAGTACAGTACACGTTAGGTTTGGGTACGGTACACAATGTGGTATGGGATGGCGTGTTGTGGGGGGGGGGGGGGGGTGAGGTTCGTTGATATCGACCGTAGGACGTGGATGCCCGAGGCAGCGTCAGTGTGTCAAAGGAGTTATGTCACGTCGGGATGCGCTTTCCGCCAGTGAGAGGGGGGGGCGAGCCGTGTCTGTGGTTGCGGCAGACCTGTGTGTTTCATTCCTGCCAGTGTGTTTGTGCTGTAAGACGAGGCAGTGTGGTGATGTTGGGTGCACCCCTGTGTAGGACATGTGTGGGTGTTGGTGGCTTATCTGAGCAATTGTGGTTGTCGGACGAGTGGGATATTCTGTTTTATGATTGGACCTCCTGGCCTGGTTATCATAGTCTGGTTGGTGTACTGTGGCGGATAGGATGCACCGGACGTTGGTCCATGCCGGTGCTTAATTATTGTATCTGTGTTTGTTACAGGCAGAGAGTAGTGTGTGATAGAGTGTGTGGGTGATAGAGTGTGCGGGTGACGTGTGGTTCGTTTTGTTTGCACAGACGTTCAGCATGTATAGGGGCATTTGCGTATTTGATCTATCTATGTGGGCCTGCATAGTTTACTGAGCAGTGCTGCGAGGTGACTGAACTACGAGCGACGTACTCATTTACAGCGGAATGGTTGCCTTCTACCAAAGATGGAGTATCGACTCTACGACAGCGTTGGCACCGCAGGAAGCGGTGTCGTACAATGGCCCCCACACCGTCATCGTTGTGCGGGGTAGGGACCGTATATATTCTGCGAGGAGCCCTGTTTGCCACAGGGCGTGGGGTCTCGCGTCCTGCGGTTCAGTGCCCCCAGGGAAGCGCGCGGAGGTGGTGCTGCTGCTGCTGTAGCAAGCGAGCTACTTAGAGCATGTATAGGGACAGCGGGAATATGGCATATTGGATATAACTCTTCATGAAACGCAAGATATAGGGGTGGATTGCACGATAGGAGTGCGGGAAGAGTCCGCCATTCATCCGCTGGAGTTGCGATTTGGGCGGTTGGAGTGGGGCACGTGCGGGTGCGGGTGGAGCGATTGTCGGTCGACGACTTCGTGCGGCGCAGGCACTGGCGTTGGGGCTCCTGT
>NW_026046171.1:0-2500 GCF_023864275.1 Schistocerca cancellata
GCTGAAACTTAAAGGAATTGACGGAAGGGCACCACCAGGAGTGGAGCCTGCGGCTTAATTTGACTCAACACGGGAAACCTCACCAGGCCCGGACACCGGAAGGATTGACAGATTGATAGCTCTTTCTTGATTCGGTGGGTGGTGGTGCATGGCCGTTCTTAGTTGGTGGAGCGATTTGTCTGGTTAATTCCGATAACGAACGAGACTCTAGCCTGCTAACTAGTCGCGTGACATCCTTCGTGCTGTCAGCGATTACTTTTCTTCTTAGAGGGACAGGCGGCTTCTAGCCGCACGAGATTGAGCAATAACAGGTCTGTGATGCCCTTAGATGTTCTGGGCCGCACGCGCGCTACACTGAAGGAATCAGCGTGTCTTCCTAGGCCGAAAGGTCGGGGTAACCCGCTGAACCTCCTTCGTGCTAGGGATTGGGGCTTGCAATTGTTCCCCATGAACGAGGAATTCCCAGTAAGCGCGAGTCATAAGCTCGCGTTGATTACGTCCCTGCCCTTTGTACACACCGCCCGTCGCTACTACCGATTGAATGATTTAGTGAGGTCTTCGGACTGGTACGCGGCATCGACTCTGTCGTTGCCGATGCTACCGGAAAGATGACCAAACTTGATCATTTAGAGGAAGTAAAAGTCGTAACAAGGTTTCCGTAGGTGAACCTGCGGAAGGATCATTACCGACTAGACTGCATGTCTTTCGATGTGCGTGTCGTGTCGCGCAACACGCTACCCTGTACGGCAGCAGCCGTGCGCCGCGTGCGGAACCACGCGTGCCTCTCAAAACTAACGGACAAAATGTTGTGTGGTACGAGCGCTGAAGCTCTGGAGCGGCTGGCCTGCGGCACCTGGCGCCTGGCGCCGGTTTTGAATGACTTTCGCCCGAGTGCCTGTCCGCTCCGGTGTGGAGCCGTACGACGCCCATCGGCCGTGAGGCCGTTGGACACAGAACGCTGGAACAGGGGCCGTCAAACGCCTCAGTCCCGCCTATGCAACTGTTTTGAAGAGACAGTGGAAACTAAACAAAAAAGATCACCCAGGACGGTGGATCACTCGGCTCGTGGGTCGATGAAGAACGCAGCAAATTGCGCGTCGACATGTGAACTGCAGGACACATGAACATCGACGTTTCGAACGCACATTGCGGTCCATGGATTCCGTTCCCGGGCCACGTCTGGCTGAGGGTCGGCTACGTATACTGAAGCGCGCGGCGTTTGTCCCGCCTTCGGAGACCTGGGAGTGTCGTGGCCGCCTGTGGGGCCGGCCGCGTCTCCTTAAACGTGCGATGCGCGCCCGTCGCCTGGCGGTTCGCATACCGGTACTTTCTCGGTAGCGTGCACAGCCGGCTGGCGGTGTGGCGTGCGACACCTCGTACAACGACCTCAGAGCAGGCGAGACTACCCGCTGAATTTAAGCATATTACTAAGCGGAGGAAAAGAAACTAACAAGGATTCCCCCAGTAGCGGCGAGCGAACAGGGAAGAGTCCAGCACCGAACCCCGCAGGCTGCCGCCTGTCGTGGCATGTGGTGTTTGGGAGGGTCCACTACCCCGACGCCTCGCGCCGAGCCCAAGTCCAACTTGAATGAGGCCACGGCCGTAGAGGGTGCCAGGCCCGTAGCGGCCGGTGCGAGCGTCGGCGGGACCTCTCCTTCGAGTCGGGTTGCTTGAGAGTGCAGCTCCAAGTGGGTGGTAAACTCCATCTGAGACTAAATATGACCACGAGACCGATAGCGAACAAGTACCGTGAGGGAAAGTTGAAAAGAACTTGAAGAGAGAGTTCAAAAGTACGTGAAACCGTTCTGGGGTAAACGTGAGAAGTCCGAAAGGTCGAACGGGTGAGATTCACGCCCATCCGGCCACTGGCTCCCGCCCTCGGCAGATGGGGCCGGCCGCCCGCGCGGAGCAATCCGCGGCGGGGTCGTGTCCGGTTGCCTTTCCACTCGCCGCGGGGTGGGGCCGTTCCGGTGTGCGGTGGGCCGCACTTCTCCCCTAGTAGGACGTCGCGACCCGCTGGGTGCCGGCCTACGGCCCGGGTGCGCAGCCTGTCCTTCCGCGGGCCTCGGTTCGCGTCTGTTGGGCAGAGCCCCGGTGTCCTGGCTGGCTGCTCGGCGGTATATCTGGAGGAGTCGATTCGCCCCTTTGGGCGCTCGGGCTCCCGGCAAGCGCGCGCGGTTCTTCCCGGATGACGGACCTACCTGGCCC
This sequence comes from Schistocerca cancellata, assembly GCF_023864275.1. Lineage (NCBI taxonomy): Eukaryota > Metazoa > Arthropoda > Insecta > Orthoptera > Acrididae > Schistocerca > Schistocerca cancellata. The sequence goes on from NW_026046171.1 coordinate 2,209, forward strand.
GGCCCCGGACCCGCGCCGCTGTTGGCTCGGGATGCTCTCGGGCGGAATAATCGCTCCCGTCAGCGGCGCTTCAGCTTTGGACAATTTCACGACCCGTCTTGAAACACGGACCAAGGAGTCTAACATGTGCGCGAGTCATTGGGCTGTACGAAACCTAAAGGCGTAATGAAAGTGAAGGTCTCGCCTTGCGCGGGCCGAGGGAGGATGGGGCTTCCCCGCCCTTCACGGGGCGGCGGCCTCCGCACTCCCGGGGCGTCTCGTCCTCATTGCGAGGTGAGGCGCACCTAGAGCG
>NW_026046171.1:7500-15000 GCF_023864275.1 Schistocerca cancellata
CCCCCCCCCCCCCCCCCCCCAAACACACTATCTCTTACCATGTTGTGTACTGTAATCCAACCCATTTTGCACCTTAACCTACCAAATTTGTAACGCAATTTGTACCGCAATGTAACGCAATTTGTACCGCAATGTAACGCAATTTGTACCGCAATGTAACGCAATTTGTAACGCAATTTGTGTCTTAACCTAACCCACGTTGTGCCTTAACCTAACCCACGTTGTGCCTTAACGTAACCCACGTTGTGCCTTAACGTAACCCACGTTGTGCCTTAACGTAACCCACGTTGTGCCTTAACGTAACCCACGTTGTGCCTTAACGTAACCCACGTTGTGCCTTAACGTAACCCACGTTGTGCCTTAACGTAACCCACGTTGTGCCTTAACGTAACCCACGTTGTGCCTTAACGTAACCCACGTTGTGCCTTAACGTAACCCACGTTGTGCCTTAACGTAACCCACGTTGTGCCTTAACGTAACCCACGTTGTGCCTTAACGTAACCCACGTTGTGCCTTAACCTAACCCACGTTGTGCCTTAACGTAACCCACGTTGTGCCTTAACCTAACCCCGTTGTGCCTTAACCTAACCCACGTTGTGCCTTAACCTAACCCACGTTGTGCCTTAACCTAACCCACGTTGTGCCTTAACCTAACCCACGTTGTGCCTTAACCTAACCCACGTTGTGCCTTAACCTAACCCACGTTGTGCCTTAACCTAACCCACGTTGTGCCTTAACCTAACCCACGTTGTGCCTTAACCTAACCCACGTTGTGCCTTAACCTAACCCACGTTGTGCCTTAACCTAACCCACGTTGTGCCTTAACCTAACCCACGTTGTGCCTTAACCTAACCCACGTTGTGCCTTAACCTGCTCTGTAATTGGCATATGACACGTTACATTAATCTAGTGTTGTCTAACCACAACCCTCTGAATATAGTTCGCTACTCGCACCGCCCACCCTCTTGTGTGTCGTTTCATGTTGAACACTTCGCAAGTGTTGCTTACTTTTTACATGCTCCCGCTGTACACTGTAATGTGGACAACTGCAGGATGTACATCGCCCCCCCCCCTCCACCCTGCCTTCGCACGCTGGTCGTTCAGGTGCTTGCGTGTTCAATGCCCTTCGCAGCTGTTCACTGGCATTCGCATGTCGAAGCGCTCAGTCTACGTCGTGGTACGGCCTGTGTCCACTGTCCGCTGATATCGTAAGCTTAATCCTCACATTGTACTGCACATAGGTCCGTATGTACTGAATGATACGCTGTGGCACATGTGTGACCGTACGACTGCGCCCAACAACAGCGAACCATACGGTCCAAATGTTGTGCACTCAGCCACGTGCCGTCTCCCCATAACAGCTACATTGCAGTGTGGTACGCCATAGAGACGTGTGGGAGTAACGGACGCCCTGGATGGCGATCAGCATGAGCCGTCTGTTGATGTAGTGGCGCGTGTATTCAAACGTAGTCGTCTCTTCTCACACAGTGTGATAGCATGGTGCACCGCGTTCCACATCTGCGACATGGTACAGATGCTGGTTGACAGTCGGTCTCGTAATGGACATCGCATACGTAGGGGGCCACCTCCCACGTGTTCTCTAGTCGTGCACATTTTGTTGCGTGTATGTGGGCAGACGTAGTGTGTCGTGACACCTAACAGACAGGTATGCAATAATCGTTGCATTTGCAAACTGGGATGGACGTCTACGTTTGCTGGTGACGTGACGCAACGCAAATGAACAACTGGTAAACCCATTGTGGTGCGGTTGTTGTTGCTGGAGGTAAATCAGTAAGGGCAAATCTGTGTGTGAAGCGATACGCGGCGGTGGCTGGGTGGGACCGTCCCCGGCCGGTGAGGGGGGGCCGCCCGGCGTGCTGGCCGCGCGGTGCGTGGGCGCACGCGCTACAGCCGGCTGGTGGGGGCGCCCAGTGGCAGGCGCGCCGGCCGACGGACGCGGCAGGCGGCGCAGCTGCGCGCCGGGGCACCCTGCGCGCGGCGCCGGGCGGCCAAAGTGGGTCCTCGCGGGCCCGGTGCGAAGCGCGGTGGACATCTGCAGTGTGCTGGTCCGACTGAGGACTGTGTGCGTTGAGGATGCGCCGCCGCCCGGCACTCGGCGCCGCGACGCCGTCTGCTGCTCGGTCGCCCCAGCGGTTCTCGCTGGTGGTTTGTATCGCAGTTGTGCAGACGTGTTGGCACGTGCGCTGTGCTGGGAGAGTTCGCTTCGGCACCCACGTGGGGCCTTTGCCCTTCTGTGGCGCTGGCGTTGGAGCTGCCGGTCACCGTAGGTGGCGCGTGTTGTCTCCCGCCGGCAATGCCACGACAGCACGCTCCCGGGCCTCTGTCGGCAGCGGCAAGCTCAGTTGGGAGCACGGGTGGTCGCACCTAAAGCGTCTACTCGCCTAACTCCGGGCGATTGCGCCTCTCTCGAACCCGACCAAGTACTTAGGACGGCGCTGCGCGCCGCCGGGACCTGAGAGGGTTTCGAGGTGTATTGTGCAGGGGAGCTCAGCCTCCTCCTGTTTGCAGAATAATTGAGCGGACGCTTGCGTGTTCGCGCGGGCCCCTGGGACACACTCCCGGGCGGCCGGCTGCTCAGCTCTAGTTGACGCAGCTCCCTGGTTGATCCTGCCAGTAGTCATATGCTTGTCTCAAAGATTAAGCCATGCATGTCTCAGTACAAGCCGCATTAAGGTGAAACCGCGAATGGCTCATTAAATCAGTTATGGTTCCTTAGATCGTACCCACGTTACTTGGATAACTGTGGTAATTCTAGAGCTAATACATGCAAACAGAGTCCCGACCAGAGATGGAAGGGACGCTTTTATTAGATCAAAACCAATCGGTCGGCTCGTCCGGTCCGTTTGCCTTGGTGACTCTGAATAACTTTGGGCTGATCGCACGGTCCTCGTACCGGCGACGCATCTTTCAAATGTCTGCCTTATCAACTGTCGATGGTAGGTTCTGCGCCTACCATGGTTGTAACGGGTAACGGGGAATCAGGGTTCGATTCCGGAGAGGGAGCCTGAGAAACGGCTACCACATCCAAGGAAGGCAGCAGGCGCGCAAATTACCCACTCCCGGCACGGGGAGGTAGTGACGAAAAATAACGATACGGGACTCATCCGAGGCCCCGTAATCGGAATGAGTACACTTTAAATCCTTTAACGAGTATCTATTGGAGGGCAAGTCTGGTGCCAGCAGCCGCGGTAATTCCAGCTCCAATAGCGTATATTAAAGTTGTTGCGGTTAAAAAGCTCGTAGTTGGATTTGTGTCCCACGCTGTTGGTTCACCGCCCGTCGGTGTTTAACTGGCATGTATCGTGGGACGTCCTGCCGGTGGGGCGAGCCGAAGGCGTGCGACCGCCTCGTGCGTGTTCGTGCGTCCCGAGGCGGACCCCGTTGAAATCCTACCAAGGTGCTCTTTATTGAGTGTCTGGGTGGGCCGGCACGTTTACTTTGAACAAATTAGAGTGCTTAAAGCAGGCAAGCCCGCCTGAATACTGTGTGCATGGAATAATGGAATAGGACCTCGGTTCTATTTTGTTGGTTTTCGGAACCCGAGGTAATGATTAATAGGGACAGGCGGGGGCATTCGTATTGCGACGTTAGAGGTGAAATTCTTGGATCGTCGCAAGACGAACAGAAGCGAAAGCATTTGCCAAGTATGTTTTCATTAATCAAGAACGAAAGTTAGAGGTTCGAAGGCGATCAGATACCGCCCTAGTTCTAACCATAAACGATGCCAGCCAGCGATCCGCCGCAGTTCCTCCGATGACTCGGCGGGCAGCCTCCGGGAAACCAAAGCTTTTGGGTTCCGGGGGAAGTATGGTTGCAAAGCTGAAACTTAAAGGAATTGACGGAAGGGCACCACCAGGAGTGGAGCCTGCGGCTTAATTTGACTCAACACGGGAAACCTCACCAGGCCCGGACACCGGAAGGATTGACAGATTGATAGCTCTTTCTTGATTCGGTGGGTGGTGGTGCATGGCCGTTCTTAGTTGGTGGAGCGATTTGTCTGGTTAATTCCGATAACGAACGAGACTCTAGCCTGCTAACTAGTCGCGTGACATCCTTCGTGCTGTCAGCGATTACTTTTCTTCTTAGAGGGACAGGCGGCTTCTAGCCGCACGAGATTGAGCAATAACAGGTCTGTGATGCCCTTAGATGTTCTGGGCCGCACGCGCGCTACACTGAAGGAATCAGCGTGTCTTCCTAGGCCGAAAGGTCGGGGTAACCCGCTGAACCTCCTTCGTGCTAGGGATTGGGGCTTGCAATTGTTCCCCATGAACGAGGAATTCCCAGTAAGCGCGAGTCATAAGCTCGCGTTGATTACGTCCCTGCCCTTTGTACACACCGCCCGTCGCTACTACCGATTGAATGATTTAGTGAGGTCTTCGGACTGGTACGCGGCATCGACTCTGTCGTTGCCGATGCTACCGGAAAGATGACCAAACTTGATCATTTAGAGGAAGTAAAAGTCGTAACAAGGTTTCCGTAGGTGAACCTGCGGAAGGATCATTACCGACTAGACTGCATGTCTTTCGATGTGCGTGTCGTGTCGCGCAACACGCTACCTGTACGGCAGCAGCCGTGCGCCGCGTGCGGAACCACGCGTGCCTCTCAAAACTAACGGACAAAATGTTGTGTGGTACGAGCGCTGAAGCTCTGGAGCGGCTGGCCTGCGGCACCTGGCGCCTGGCGCCGGTTTTGAATGACTTTCGCCCGAGTGCCTGTCCGCTCGGTGTGGAGCCGTACGACGCCCATCGGCCGTGAGGCCGTTGGACACAGAACGCTGGAACAGGGGCCGTCAAACGCCTCAGTCCCGCCTATGCAACTGTTTGAAAGAGACAGTGGAAACTAAACAAAAAAGATCACCAGGACGGTGGATCACTCGCTCGTGGGTCGATGAAGAACGCAGCAAATTGCGCGTCGACATGTGAACTGCAGGACACATGAACATCGACGTTTCGAACGCACATTGCGGTCCATGGATTCCGTTCCCGGGCCACGTCTGGCTGAGGGTCGGCTACGTATACTGAAGCGCGCGGCGTTTGTCCCGCCTTCGGAGACCTGGGAGTGTCGTGGCCGCCTGTGGGGCCGGCCGCGTCTCCTTAAACGTGCGATGCGCGCCCGTCGCCTGGCGGTTCGCATACCGGTACTTTCTCGGTAGCGTGCACAGCCGGCTGGCGGTGTGGCGTGCGACACCTCGTACAACGACCTCAGAGCAGGCGAGACTACCCGCTGAATTTAAGCATATTACTAAGCGGAGGAAAAGAAACTAACAAGGATTCCCCAGTAGCGGCGAGCGAACAGGGAAGAGTCCAGCACCGAACCCCGCAGGCTGCCGCTGTCGTGGCATGTGGTGTTTGGGAGGGTCCACTACCCCGACGCCTCGCGCCGAGCCCAAGTCCAACTTGAATGAGGCCACGGCCCGTAAGAGGGTGCCAGGCCCGTAGCGGCCGGTGCGAGCGTCGGCGGGACCTCTCCTTCGAGTCGGGTTGCTTGAGAGTGCAGCTCCAAGTGGGTGTAAACTCCATCTGAGACTAAATATGACCACGAGACCGATAGCGAACAAGTACCGTGAGGGAAAGTGAAAAGAACTTTGAAGAGAGAGTTCAAAAGTACGTGAAACCGTTCTGGGGTAAACGTGAGAAGTCCGAAAGGTCGAACGGGTGAGATTCACGCCCATCCGGCCACTGGCTCCCGCCCTCGGCAGATGGGGCCGGCCGCCCGCGCGGAGCAATCCGCGGCGGGGTCGTGTCCGGTTGCCTTTCCACTCGCCGCGGGGTGGGGCCGTTCGGTGTGCGGTGGGCCGCACTTCTCCCCTAGTAGGACGTCGCGACCCGCTGGGTGCCGGCCTACGGCCCGGGTGCGCAGCCTGTCCTTCCGCGGGCCTCGGTTCGCGTCTGTTGGGCAGAGCCCCGGTGTCCTGGCTGGCTGCTCGGCGGTATATCTGGAGGAGTCGATTCGCCCCTTTGGGCGCTCGGGCTCCCGGCAAGCGCGCGCGGTTCTTCCCGGATGACGGACCTACCTGGCCCGGCCCCGGACCCGCGCCGCTGTTGGCTCGGGATGCTCTCGGGCGAATAATCGCTCCCGTCAGCGGCGCTTCAGCTTTGGACAATTTCACGACCCGTCTTGAAACACGGACCAAGGAGTCTAACATGTGCGCGAGTCATTGGGCTGTACGAAACCTAAAGGCGTAATGAAAGTGAAGGTCTCGCCTTGCGCGGGCCGAGGGAGGATGGGGCTTCCCCGCCCTTCACGGGGCGGCGGCCTCCGCACTCCCGGGGCGTCTCGTCCTCATTGCGAGGTGAGGCGCACCTAGAGCGTACACGTTGGGACCCGAAAGATGGTGAACTATGCCTGGCCAGGACGAAGTCAGGGGAAACCCTGATGGAGGTCCGTAGCGATTCTGACGTGCAAATCGATCGTCGGAGCTGGGTATAGGGGCGAAAGACTAATCGAACCATCTAGTAGCTGGTTCCCTCCGAAGTTTCCCTCAGGATAGCTGGTGCTCGTACGAGTCTCATCCGGTAAAGCGAATGATTAGAGGCCTTGGGGCCGAAACGACCTCAACCTATTCTCAAACTTTAAATGGGTGAGATCTCCGGCTTGCTTGATATGCTGAAGCCGCGAGCAAACGACTCGGATCGGAGTGCCAAGTGGGCCACTTTTGGTAAGCAGAACTGGCGCTGTGGATGAACCAAACGCCGAGTTAAGGCGCCCGAATCGACGCTCATGGGAAACCATGAAAGGCGTTGGTTGCTTAAGACAGCAGGACGGTGGCCATGGAAGTCGGAATCCGCTAAGGAGTGTGTAACAACTCACCTGCCGAAGCAACTAGCCCTGAAAATGGATGGCGCTGAAGCGTCGTGCCTATACTCGGCCGTCAGTCTGGCAGTCATGGCCGGTCCTTGCGGCCGGCCGCGAAGCCCTGACGAGTAGGAGGGTCGCGGCGGTGGGCGCAGAAGGGTCTGGGCGTGAGCCTGCCTGGAGCCGCCGTCGGTGCAGATCTTGGTGGTAGTAGCAAATACTCCAGCGAGCCCTGGAGGGCTGACGCGGAGAAGGGTTTCGTGTGAACAGCCGTTGCACACGAGTCAGTCGATCCTAAGCCCTAGGAGAAATCCGATGTTGATGGGGGGCCGTCATAGCATGATGCACTTTGTGCTGGCCCCCGTTGGGCGAAAGGGAATCCGGTTCCTATTCCGGAACCCCGCAGCGGAACCGATACAAGTCGGGCCCCTCTTTTAGAGATGCTCGTCGGGGTAACCCAAAAGGACCCGGAGACGCCGTCGGGAGATCGGGGAAGAGTTTTCTTTTCTGCATGAGCGTTCGAGTTCCCTGGAATCCTCTAGCAGGGAGATAGGGTTTGGAACGCGAAGAGCACCGCAGTTGCGGCGGTGTCCCGATCTTCCCTCGGACCTTGAAAATCCGGGAGAGGGCCACGTGGAGGTGTCGCGCCGGTTCGTACCCATATCCGCAGCAGGTCTCCAAGGT
>NW_026046171.1:20000-22500 GCF_023864275.1 Schistocerca cancellata
CCTGTGTCCACTGTCCGCTGATATCGTAAGCTTAATCCTCACATTGTACTGCACATAGGTCCGTATGTACTGAATGATACGCTGTGGCACATGTGTGACCGTACGACTGCGCCCAACAACAGCGAACCATACGGTCCAAATGTTGTGCACTCAGCCACGTGCCGTCTCCCCATAACAGCTACATTGCAGTGTGGTACGCCATAGAGACGTGTGGGAGTAACGGACGCCCTGGATGGCGATCAGCATGAGCCGTCTGTTGATGTAGTGGCGCGTGTATTCAACGTAGTCGTCTCTTCTCACACAGTGTGATAGCATGGTGCACCGCGTTCCACATCTGCGACATGGTACAGATGCTGGTTGACAGTCGGTCTCGTAATGGACATCGCATACGTAGGGGGCCACCTCCCACGTGTTCTCTAGTCGTGCACAATTTTGTTGCGTGTATGTGGGCAGACGTAGTGTGTCGTGACACCTAACAGACAGGTATGCAATAATCGTTGCATTTGCAAACTGGGATGGACGTCTACGTTTGCTGGTGACGTGACGCAACGCAAATGAACAACTGGTAAACCCATTGTGGTGCGGTTGTTGTTGCTGGAGGTAAATCAGTAAGGGCAAATCTGTGTGTGAAGCGATACGCGGCGGTGGCTGGGTGGGACCGTCCCCGGCCGGTGAGGGGGGGCCGCCCGGCGTGCTGGCCGCGCGGTGCGTGGGCGCACGCGCTACAGCCGGCTGGTGGGGGCGCCCAGTGGCAGGCGCGCCGGCCGACGGACGCGGCAGGCGGCGCAGCTGCGCGCCGGGGCACCCTGCGCGCGGCGCCGGGCGGCCAAAGTGGGTCCTCGCGGGCCCGGTGCGAAGCGCGGTGGACATCTGCAGTGTGCTGGTCCGACTGAGGACTGTGTGCGTTGAGGATGCGCCGCCGCCCGGCACTCGGCGCCGCGACGCCGTCTGCTGCTCGTCGCCCCAGCGGTTCTCGCTGGTGGTTTGTATCGCAGTTGTGCAGACGTGTTGGCACGTGCGCTGTGCTGGGAGAGTTCGCTTCGGCACCCACGTGGGGCCTTTGCCCTTCTGTGGCGCTGGCGTTGGAGCTGCCGGTCACCGTAGGTGGCGCGTGTTGTCTCCCGCCGGCAATGCCACGACAGCACGCTCCCGGGCCTCTGTCGGCAGCGGCAAGCTCAGTTGGGAGCACGGGTGGTCGCACCTAAAGCGTCTACTCGCCTAACTCCGGGCGATTGCGCCTCTCTCGAACCGACCAAGTACTTAGGACGGCGCTGCGCGCCGCCGGGACCTGAGAGGGTTTCGAGGTGTATTGTGCAGGGGAGCTCAGCCTCCTCCTGTTTGCAGAATAATTGAGCGGACGCTTGCGTGTTCGCGCGGGCCCCTGGGACACACTCCCGGGCGGCCGGCTGCTCAGCTCTAGTTGACGCAGCTCCCTGGTTGATCCTGCCAGTAGTCATATGCTTGTCTCAAAGATTAAGCCATGCATGTCTCAGTACAAGCCGCATTAAGGTGAAACCGCGAATGGCTCATTAAATCAGTTATGGTTCCTTAGATCGTACCCACGTTACTTGGATAACTGTGGTAATTCTAGAGCTAATACATGCAAACAGAGTCCCGACCAGAGATGGAAGGGACGCTTTTATTAGATCAAAACCAATCGGTCGGCTCGTCCGGTCCGTTTGCCTTGGTGACTCTGAATAACTTTGGGCTGATCGCACGGTCCTCGTACCGGCGACGCATCTTTCAAATGTCTGCCTTATCAACTGTCGATGGTAGGTTCTGCGCCTACCATGGTTGTAACGGGTAACGGGGAATCAGGGGTTCGATTCCGGAGAGGGAGCCTGAGAAACGGCTACCACATCCAAGGAAGGCAGCAGGCGCGCAAATTACCCACTCCCGGCACGGGGAGGTAGTGACGAAAAATAACGATACGGGACTCATCCGAGGCCCCGTAATCGGAATGAGTACACTTTAAATCCTTTAACGAGTATCTATTGGAGGGCAAGTCTGGTGCCAGCAGCCGCGGTAATTCCAGCTCCAATAGCGTATATTAAAGTTGTTGCGGTTAAAAAGCTCGTAGTTGGATTTGTGTCCCACGCTGTTGGTTCACCGCCCGTCGGTGTTTAACTGGCATGTATCGTGGGACGTCCTGCCGGTGGGGCGAGCCGAAGGCGTGCGACCGCCTCGTGCGTGTTCGTGCGTCCCGAGGCGGACCCCGTTGAAATCCTACCAAGGTGCTCTTTATTGAGTGTCTGGGTGGGCCGGCACGTTTACTTTGAACAAATTAGAGTGCTTAAAGCAGGCAAGCCCGCCTGAATACTGTGTGCATGGAATAATGAATAGGACCTCGGTTCTATTTTGTTGGTTTTCGGAACCCGAGGTAATGATTAATAGGGACAGGCGGGGCATTCGTATTGCGACGTTAGAGGTGAAATTCTTGGATCGTCGCAAGACGAACAGAAGCGAAAGCATTTGCCAAGTATGTTTTCATTAATCAAGA
>NW_026046172.1:0-5000 GCF_023864275.1 Schistocerca cancellata
TACCCATTTTTCGACGCCACCCACAAAGCCTGCATCATCTGTCCACCACAGGAACCCGAACGCCAGTGCCTGCGTCGCACGAAGTAGTCAACCGACAATCACTCCACCCGCACCCGCACGTGCCCCACCCCAACCGCCCAAATCGCAACCCAAGCGGATGAACGGCGGACTCTTCCCGCACTCGTACGTTGCAATCCACCCCTATATCTTGCGTTTCATGACGAGTTATATCCAATATGCCAAATTCCCCGCTGTCCCTATACATGCTGTAAGTCTGTGCACACAATATGAACCACACCTCAGCGAGACACTCCATCACACATTACTCTCTGCCTGTAACAGACACAGATACGATATGTAAGCACCAGCATGGACCAACGTCCGGTGCATCCTCTCCGCCACAGTACACCATCCACACTATGATAACCACACCAGGGGGTCCAATTATAAAATAGAATATCCCACCCGTCCAACATCCACAATTGCTCAGATAAGCCACCAACACCCACACATGTCCTACACAGGGGGTGCACCCAACACCACCACACTGCCTCCTGTTACGGCACAGAAACAATGGCAGGAATGAATCACACAGGTCTGCCACTCCCTTGCCGCAACCACAGACGCGGCGCGCCTCCAGTCACGAGCGAAAAGCGCATCCTGACGAGACAGAACTGCTGTGACATACTGACGCTGCCTCAGACATTCACTTACAATGATCACTACCAACGAACCTGCCCCCCCCCCCCCCCCCCAAACACACTATCTCTTACCATGTTGTGTACTGTAATCCAACCCATTTTGCACCTTAACCTAACCAAATTTGTAACGCAATTTGTACCGCAATGTAACGCAATTTGTACCGCAATGTAACGCAATTTGTACCGCAATGTAACGCAATTTGTAACGCAATTTGTGTCTTAACCTAACCCACGTTGTGCCTTAACCTAACCCACGTTGTGCCTTAACGTAACCCACGTTGTGCCTTAACGTAACCCACGTTGTGCCTTAACGTAACCCCACGTTGTGCCTTAACGTAACCCACGTTGTGCCTTAACGTAACCCACGTTGTGCCTTAACGTAACCCACGTTGTGCCTTAACGTAACCCACGTTGTGCCTTAACGTAACCCACGTTGTGCCTTAACGTAACCCACGTTGTGCCTTAACGTAACCCACGTTGTGCCTTAACGTAACCCACGTTGTGCCTTAACGTAACCCACGTTGTGCCTTAACGTAACCCACGTTGTGCCTTAACCTAACCCACGTTGTGCCTTAACGTAACCCACGTTGTGCCTTAACCTAACCCACGTTGTGCCTTAACCTAACCCACGTTGTGCCTTAACCTAACCCACGTTGTGCCTTAACCTAACCCACGTTGTGCCTTAACCTAACCCACGTTGTGCCTTAACCTAACCCACGTTGTGCCTTAACCTAACCCACGTTGTGCCTTAACCTAACCCACGTTGTGCCTTAACCTAACCCACGTTGTGCCTTAACCTAACCCACGTTGTGCCTTAACCTAACCCACGTTGTGCCTTAACCTAACCCACGTTGTGCCTTAACCTAACCCACGTTGTGCCTTAACCTGCTCTGTAATTGGCATATGACACGTTACATTAATCTAGTGTTGTCTAACCACAACCCTCTGAATATAGTTCGCTACTCGCACCGCCCACCCTCTTGTGTGTCGTTTCATGTTGAACACTTCGCAAGTGTTGCTTACTTTTTACATGCTCCCGCTGGTACACTGTAATGTGGACAACTGCAGGATGTACATCGCCCCCCCCCCCTCCACCCTGCCTTCGCACGCTGGTCGTTCAGGTGCTTGCGTGTTCAATGCCCTTCGCAGCTGTTCACTGGCATTCGCATGTCGAAGCGCTCAGTCTACGTCGTGGTACGGCCTGTGTCCACTGTCCGCTGATATCGTAAGCTTAATCCTCACATTGTACTGCACATAGGTCCGTATGTACTGAATGATACGCTGTGGCACATGTGTGACCGTACGACTGCGCCCAACAACAGCGAACCATACGGTCCAAATGTTGTGCACTCAGCCACGTGCCGTCTCCCCATAACAGCTACATTGCAGTGTGGTACGCCATAGAGACGTGTGGGAGTAACGGACGCCCTGGATGGCGATCAGCATGAGCCGTCTGTTGATGTAGTGGCGCGTGTATTCAAACGTAGTCGTCTCTTCTCACACAGTGTGATAGCATGGTGCACCGCGTTCCACATCTGCGACATGGTACAGATGCTGGTTGACAGTCGGTCTCGTAATGGACATCGCATACGTAGGGGGCCACCTCCCACGTGTTCTCTAGTCGTGCACATTTTGTTGCGTGTATGTGGGCAGACGTAGTGTGTCGTGACACCTAACAGACAGGTATGCAATAATCGTTGCATTTGCAAACTGGGATGGACGTCTACGTTTGCTGGTGACGTGACGCAACGCAAATGAACAACTGGTAAACCCATTGTGGTGCGGTTGTTGTTGCTGGAGGTAAATCAGTAAGGGCAAATCTGTGTGTGAAGCGATACGCGGCGGTGGCTGGGTGGGACCGTCCCCGGCCGGTGAGGGGGGGCCGCCCGGCGTGCTGGCCGCGCGGTGCGTGGGCGCACGCGCTACAGCCGGCTGGTGGGGGCGCCCAGTGGCAGGCGCGCCGGCCGACGGACGCGGCAGGCGGCGCAGCTGCGCGCCGGGGCACCCTGCGCGCGGCGCCGGGCGGCCAAAGTGGGTCCTCGCGGGCCCGGTGCGAAGCGCGGTGGACATCTGCAGTGTGCTGGTCCGACTGAGGACTGTGTGCGTTGAGGATGCGCCGCCGCCCGGCACTCGGCGCCGCGACGCCGTCTGCTGCTCGGTCGCCCCAGCGGTTCTCGCTGGTGGTTTGTATCGCAGTTGTGCAGACGTGTTGGCACGTGCGCTGTGCTGGGAGAGTTCGCTTCGGCACCCACGTGGGGCCTTTGCCCTTCTGTGGCGCTGGCGTTGGAGCTGCCGGTCACCGTAGGTGGCGCGTGTTGTCTCCCGCCGGCAATGCCACGACAGCACGCTCCCGGGCCTCTGTCGGCAGCGGCAAGCTCAGTTGGGAGCACGGGTGGTCGCACCTAAAGCGTCTACTCGCCTAACTCCGGGCGATTGCGCCTCTCTCGAACCCGACCAAGTACTTAGGACGGCGCTGCGCGCCGCCGGGACCTGAGAGGGTTTCGAGGTGTATTGTGCAGGGGAGCTCAGCCTCCTCCTGTTTGCAGAATAATTGAGCGGACGCTTGCGTGTTCGCGCGGGCCCCTGGGACACACTCCCGGGCGGCCGGCTGCTCAGCTCTAGTTGACGCAGCTCCCTGGTTGATCCTGCCAGTAGTCATATGCTTGTCTCAAAGATTAAGCCATGCATGTCTCAGTACAAGCCGCATTAAGGTGAAACCGCGAATGGCTCATTAAATCAGTTATGGTTCCTTAGATCGTACCCACGTTACTTGGATAACTGTGGTAATTCTAGAGCTAATACATGCAAACAGAGTCCCGACCAGAGATGGAAGGGACGCTTTTATTAGATCAAAACCAATCGGTCGGCTCGTCCGGTCCGTTTGCCTTGGTGACTCTGAATAACTTTGGGCTGATCGCACGGTCCTCGTACCGGCGACGCATCTTTCAAATGTCTGCCTTATCAACTGTCGATGGTAGGTTCTGCGCCTACCATGGTTGTAACGGGTAACGGGGAATCAGGGTTCGATTCCGGAGAGGGAGCCTGAGAAACGGCTACCACATCCAAGGAAGGCAGCAGGCGCGCAAATTACCCACTCCCGGCACGGGGAGGTAGTGACGAAAAATAACGATACGGGACTCATCCGAGGCCCCGTAATCGGAATGAGTACACTTTAAATCCTTTAACGAGTATCTATTGGAGGGCAAGTCTGGTGCCAGCAGCCGCGGTAATTCCAGCTCCAATAGCGTATATTAAAGTTGTTGCGGTTAAAAAGCTCGTAGTTGGATTTGTGTCCCACGCTGTTGGTTCACCGCCCGTCGGTGTTTAACTGGCATGTATCGTGGGACGTCCTGCCGGTGGGGCGAGCCGAAGGCGTGCGACCGCCTCGTGCGTGTTCGTGCGTCCCGAGGCGGACCCCGTTGAAATCCTACCAAGGTGCTCTTTATTGAGTGTCTGGGTGGGCCGGCACGTTTACTTTGAACAAATTAGAGTGCTTAAAGCAGGCAAGCCCGCCTGAATACTGTGTGCATGGAATAATGGAATAGGACCTCGGTTCTATTTTGTTGGTTTTCGGAACCCGAGGTAATGATTAATAGGGACAGGCGGGGGCATTCGTATTGCGACGTTAGAGGTGAAATTCTTGGATCGTCGCAAGACGAACAGAAGCGAAAGCATTTGCCAAGTATGTTTTCATTAATCAAGAACGAAAGTTAGAGGTTCGAAGGCGATCAGATACCGCCCTAGTTCTAACCATAAACGATGCCAGCCAGCGATCCGCCGCAGTTCCTCCGATGACTCGGCGGGCAGCCTCCGGGAAACCAAAGCTTTTGGGTTCCGGGGGAAGTATGGTTGCAAAGCTGAAACTTAAAGGAATTGACGGAAGGGCACCACCAGGAGTGGAGCCTGCGGCTTAATTTGACTCAACACGGGAAACCTCACCAGGCCCGGACACCGGAAGGATTGACAGATTGATAGCTCTTTCTTGATTCGGTGGGTGGTGGTGCATGGCCGTTCTTAGTTGGTGGAGCGATTTGTCTGGTTAATTCCGATAACGAACGAGACTCTAGCCTGCTAACTAGTCGCGTGACATCCTTCGTGCTGTCAGCGATTACTTTTCTTCTTAGAGGGACAGGCGGCTTCTAGCCGCACGAGATTGAGCAATAACAGGTCTGTGATGCCCTTAGATGTTCTGGGCCGCACGCGCGCTACACTGAAGGAATCAGCGTGTCTTCCTAGGCCGAAAGGTCGGGGTAACCCGCTGAACCTCCTTCGTGCTAGGGATTGGGGCTTGCAATTGTT
>NW_026046172.1:12500-17500 GCF_023864275.1 Schistocerca cancellata
CACGTTGTGCCTTAACGTAACCCACGTTGTGCCTTAACGTAACCCACGTTGTGCCTTAACGTAACCCACGTTGTGCCTTAACCTAACCCACGTTGTGCCTTAACGTAACCCACGTTGTGCCTTAACCTAACCCACGTTGTGCCTTAACCTAACCCACGTTGTGCCTTAACCTAACCCACGTTGTGCCTTAACCTAACCCACGTTGTGCCTTAACCTAACCCACGTTGTGCCTTAACCTAACCCACGTTGTGCCTTAACCTAACCCACGTTGTGCCTTAACCTAACCCACGTTGTGCCTTAACCTAACCCACGTTGTGCCTTAACCTAACCCACGTTGTGCCTTAACCTAACCCACGTTGTGCCTTAACCTAACCCACGTTGTGCCTTAACCTAACCCACGTTGTGCCTTAACCTAACCCACGTTGTGCCTTAACCTGCTCTGTAATTGGCATATGACACGTTACATTAATCTAGTGTTGTCTAACCACAACCCTCTGAATATAGTTCGCTACTCGCACCGCCCACCCTCTTGTGTGTCGTTTCATGTTGAACACTTCGCAAGTGTTGCTTACTTTTTACATGCTCCCGCTGTACACTGTAATGTGGACAACTGCAGGATGTACATCGCCCCCCCCCCCTCCACCCTGCCTTCGCACGCTGGTCGTTCAGGTGCTTGCGTGTTCAATGCCCTTCGCAGCTGTTCACTGGCATTCGCATGTCGAAGCGCTCAGTCTACGTCGTGGTACGGCCTGTGTCCACTGTCCGCTGATATCGTAAGCTTAATCCTCACATTGTACTGCACATAGGTCCGTATGTACTGAATGATACGCTGTGGCACATGTGTGACCGTACGACTGCGCCCAACAACAGCGAACCATACGGTCCAAATGTTGTGCACTCAGCCACGTGCCGTCTCCCCATAACAGCTACATTGCAGTGTGGTACGCCATAGAGACGTGTGGGAGTAACGGACGCCCTGGATGGCGATCAGCATGAGCCGTCTGTTGATGTAGTGGCGCGTGTATTCAAACGTAGTCGTCTCTTCTCACACAGTGTGATAGCATGGTGCACCGCGTTCCACATCTGCGACATGGTACAGATGCTGGTTGACAGTCGGTCTCGTAATGGACATCGCATACGTAGGGGGCCACCTCCCACGTGTTCTCTAGTCGTGCACATTTTGTTGCGTGTATGTGGGCAGACGTAGTGTGTCGTGACACCTAACAGACAGGTATGCAATAATCGTTGCATTTGCAAACTGGGATGGACGTCTACGTTTGCTGGTGACGTGACGCAACGCAAATGAACAACTGGTAAACCCATTGTGGTGCGGTTGTTGTTGCTGGAGGTAAATCAGTAAGGGCAAATCTGTGTGTGAAGCGATACGCGGCGGTGGCTGGGTGGGACCGTCCCCGGCCGGTGAGGGGGGGCCGCCCGGCGTGCTGGCCGCGCGGTGCGTGGGCGCACGCGCTACAGCCGGCTGGTGGGGGCGCCCAGTGGCAGGCGCGCCGGCCGACGGACGCGGCAGGCGGCGCAGCTGCGCGCCGGGGCACCCTGCGCGCGGCGCCGGGCGGCCAAAGTGGGTCCTCGCGGGCCCGGTGCGAAGCGCGGTGGACATCTGCAGTGTGCTGGTCCGACTGAGGACTGTGTGCGTTGAGGATGCGCCGCCGCCCGGCACTCGGCGCCGCGACGCCGTCTGCTGCTCGGTCGCCCCAGCGGTTCTCGCTGGTGGTTTGTATCGCAGTTGTGCAGACGTGTTGGCACGTGCGCTGTGCTGGGAGAGTTCGCTTCGGCACCCACGTGGGGCCTTTGCCCTTCTGTGGCGCTGGCGTTGGAGCTGCCGGTCACCGTAGGTGGCGCGTGTTGTCTCCCGCCGGCAATGCCACGACAGCACGCTCCCGGGCCTCTGTCGGCAGCGGCAAGCTCAGTTGGGAGCACGGGTGGTCGCACCTAAAGCGTCTACTCGCCTAACTCCGGGCGATTGCGCCTCTCTCGAACCCGACCAAGTACTTAGGACGGCGCTGCGCGCCGCCGGGACCTGAGAGGGTTTCGAGGTGTATTGTGCAGGGGAGCTCAGCCTCCTCCTGTTTGCAGAATAATTGAGCGGACGCTTGCGTGTTCGCGCGGGCCCCTGGGACACACTCCCGGGCGGCCGGCTGCTCAGCTCTAGTTGACGCAGCTCCCTGGTTGATCCTGCCAGTAGTCATATGCTTGTCTCAAAGATTAAGCCATGCATGTCTCAGTACAAGCCGCATTAAGGTGAAACCGCGAATGGCTCATTAAATCAGTTATGGTTCCTTAGATCGTACCCACGTTACTTGGATAACTGTGGTAATTCTAGAGCTAATACATGCAAACAGAGTCCCGACCAGAGATGGAAGGGACGCTTTTATTAGATCAAAACCAATCGGTCGGCTCGTCCGGTCCGTTTGCCTTGGTGACTCTGAATAACTTTGGGCTGATCGCACGGTCCTCGTACCGGCGACGCATCTTTCAAATGTCTGCCTTATCAACTGTCGATGGTAGGTTCTGCGCCTACCATGGTTGTAACGGGTAACGGGGAATCAGGGTTCGATTCCGGAGAGGGAGCCTGAGAAACGGCTACCACATCCAAGGAAGGCAGCAGGCGCGCAAATTACCCACTCCCGGCACGGGGAGGTAGTGACGAAAAATAACGATACGGGACTCATCCGAGGCCCCGTAATCGGAATGAGTACACTTTAAATCCTTTAACGAGTATCTATTGGAGGGCAAGTCTGGTGCCAGCAGCCGCGGTAATTCCAGCTCCAATAGCGTATATTAAAGTTGTTGCGGTTAAAAAGCTCGTAGTTGGATTTGTGTCCCACGCTGTTGGTTCACCGCCCGTCGGTGTTTAACTGGCATGTATCGTGGGACGTCCTGCCGGTGGGGCGAGCCGAAGGCGTGCGACCGCCTCGTGCGTGTTCGTGCGTCCCGAGGCGGACCCCGTTGAAATCCTACCAAGGTGCTCTTTATTGAGTGTCTGGGTGGGCCGGCACGTTTACTTTGAACAAATTAGAGTGCTTAAAGCAGGCAAGCCCGCCTGAATACTGTGTGCATGGAATAATGGAATAGGACCTCGGTTCTATTTTGTTGGTTTTCGGAACCCGAGGTAATGATTAATAGGGACAGGCGGGGGCATTCGTATTGCGACGTTAGAGGTGAAATTCTTGGATCGTCGCAAGACGAACAGAAGCGAAAGCATTTGCCAAGTATGTTTTCATTAATCAAGAACGAAAGTTAGAGGTTCGAAGGCGATCAGATACCGCCCTAGTTCTAACCATAAACGATGCCAGCCAGCGATCCGCCGCAGTTCCTCCGATGACTCGGCGGGCAGCCTCCGGGAAACCAAAGCTTTTGGGTTCCGGGGGAAGTATGGTTGCAAAGCTGAAACTTAAAGGAATTGACGGAAGGGCACCACCAGGAGTGGAGCCTGCGGCTTAATTTGACTCAACACGGGAAACCTCACCAGGCCCGGACACCGGAAGGATTGACAGATTGATAGCTCTTTCTTGATTCGGTGGGTGGTGGTGCATGGCCGTTCTTAGTTGGTGGAGCGATTTGTCTGGTTAATTCCGATAACGAACGAGACTCTAGCCTGCTAACTAGTCGCGTGACATCCTTCGTGCTGTCAGCGATTACTTTTCTTCTTAGAGGGACAGGCGGCTTCTAGCCGCACGAGATTGAGCAATAACAGGTCTGTGATGCCCTTAGATGTTCTGGGCCGCACGCGCGCTACACTGAAGGAATCAGCGTGTCTTCCTAGGCCGAAAGGTCGGGGTAACCCGCTGAACCTCCTTCGTGCTAGGGATTGGGGCTTGCAATTGTTCCCCATGAACGAGGAATTCCCAGTAAGCGCGAGTCATAAGCTCGCGTTGATTACGTCCCTGCCCTTTGTACACACCGCCCGTCGCTACTACCGATTGAATGATTTAGTGAGGTCTTCGGACTGGTACGCGGCATCGACTCTGTCGTTGCCGATGCTACCGGAAAGATGACCAAACTTGATCATTTAGAGGAAGTAAAAGTCGTAACAAGGTTTCCGTAGGTGAACCTGCGGAAGGATCATTACCGACTAGACTGCATGTCTTTCGATGTGCGTGTCGTGTCGCGCAACACGCTACCTGTACGGCAGCAGCCGTGCGCCGCGTGCGGAACCACGCGTGCCTCTCAAAACTAACGGACAAAATGTTGTGTGGTACGAGCGCTGAAGCTCTGGAGCGGCTGGCCTGCGGCACCTGGCGCCTGGCGCCGGTTTTGAATGACTTTCGCCCGAGTGCCTGTCCGCTCCGGTGTGGAGCCGTACGACGCCCATCGGCCGTGAGGCCGTTGGACACAGAACGCTGGAACAGGGGCCGTCAAACGCCTCAGTCCCGCCTATGCAACTGTTTTGAAAGAGACAGTGGAAACTAAACAAAAAAGATCACCCAGGACGGTGGATCACTCGGCTCGTGGGTCGATGAAGAACGCAGCAAATTGCGCGTCGACATGTGAACTGCAGGACACATGAACATCGACGTTTCGAACGCACATTGCGGTCCATGGATTCCGTTCCCGGGCCACGTCTGGCTGAGGGTCGGCTACGTATACTGAAGCGCGCGGCGTTTGTCCCGCCTTCGGAGACCTGGGAGTGTCGTGGCCGCCTGTGGGGCCGGCCGCGTCTCCTTAAACGTGCGATGCGCGCCCGTCGCCTGGCGGTTCGCATACCGGTACTTTCTCGGTAGCGTGCACAGCCGGCTGGCGGTGTGGCGTGCGACACCTCGTACAACGACCTCAGAGCAGGCGAGACTACCCGCTGAATTTAAGCATATTACTAAGCGGAGGAAAAGAAACTAACAAGGATTCCCCCAGTAGCGGCGAGCGAACAGGGAAGAGTCCAGCACCGAACCCCGCAGGCTGCCGCCTGTCGTGGCATGTGGTGTTTGGGAGGGTCCACTACCCCGACGCCTCGCGCCGAGCCCAAGTCCAACTTGAATGAGGCC
>NW_026046172.1:22500-27412 GCF_023864275.1 Schistocerca cancellata
AAACCACATGCAATAGCCCCATCTACGCGAATCGGACGACACTACGTCCACCATGTCGCGCGCAACACGAAAACTAAATACCGCCATCTGCAAGTCTCCCGAAACATGACCTGCTGCACCGACGATACCGCCATCTATGAGACGCCACCCCGACTACGACATCGCTAGGTCCCACAGTACCCATTTTCCGACGCCACCCACAAAGCCTGCATAATCTGTCCACCACAGGAACCCGAACGCCAGTGCCTGCGTCGCACGAAGTAGTCAACCGACAATCACTCCACCCGCACCCGCACGTGCCCCACCCCAACCGCCGAAATCGCAACTCCAGCGGATGAACGGCGGACTCTTCCCGCACTCGTACGTTGCAATCCACCCCTATATCTTGCGTTTCACGAAGAGTTATATCCAATATGCCAAATTCCCGCTGTCCCTATACATGCTGTAAGTCTGTGCACACAATATGAACCACACATCAGCGAGACACTCTATCACACATTACTCTCTGCCTGTAACAGACACAGATACAATATGTAAGCACCAGCATGGACCAACGTCCGGTGCATCCTCTCCGCCACAGTACACCATCCACACTATGATAACCACACCAGGGGGTCCAATTCTAAAATAGAATATCCCACCCGTCCGACATCCACAATTGCTCAGATAAGCCACCAACACCCACACATGTCCTACACAGGGGTGCACCCAACACCACCACACTGCCTCCTGTTACGGCACAGAAACAATGGCAGGAATGAATCACACAGGTCTGCCGCTCCCTTGCCGCAACCACAGACGCGGCGCGCCTCCAGTCACGAGCGAAAAGCGCATCCTGACGAGACATAACTGCTGTGACATACTGAAGCTGCCTCAGACATTCACTTACAATGATCACTACCAACGAACCTCGGCCCCCCCCCCCCCCAACACACTCTCTTACCACGTTGTGTACTGTAATCCAACCCATTTCGCACCTTAACCTAACCCATTTTGCACCTTAACTTAACCAAATTCGTAACGCAATTTGTACCGCAATGTAACGCAATGTGTACCGCAATGTAACGCAATGTGTACCGCAATGTAACGCAATGTGTACCGCAATGTACCGCAATGTGTACCGCAATGTACCGCAATGTGTACCGCAATGTGTAACGCAATGTGTAACGCAATGTGTAACGCAATGTGTAACGCAATGTGTACCGCAATGTGTACCGCAATGTGTACCGCAATGTGTAACGCAATGTGTACCGCAATGTGTAACGCAATGTGTACCGCAATGTGTAACGCAATGTGTAACGCAATGTGTACCGCAATGTAACGCAATTTGTACCGCAATGTAACGCAATTTGTACCGCAATGTAACGCAATTTGTACCGCAATGTAACGCAATTTGTACCGCAATGTAACGCAATTTGTACCGCAATGTAACGCAATTTGTACCGCAATGTAACGCAATTTGTACCGCAATGTAACGCAATTTCTACCTTAACCTAACCCACGTTGTGCCTTAACCTAACCCACGTTGTGCCTTAACCTAACCCACGTTGTGCCTTAACCTAACCCACGTTGTGCCTTAACCTAACCCACGTTGTGCCTTAACCTAACCCACGTTGTGCCTTAACCTAACCCACGTTGTGCCTTAACCTAACCCACGTTGTGCCTTAACCTAACCCACGTTGTGCCTTAACCTAACCCACGTTGTGCCTTAACCTAACCCACGTTGTGCCTTAACCTAACCCACGTTGTGCCTTAACCTAACCCACGTTGTGCCTTAACCTAACCCACGTTGTGCCTTAACCTAACCCACGTTGTGCCTTAACCTAACCCACGTTGTGCCTTAACCTAACCCAAGTTGTGCCTTAACCTAACCCAAGTTGTGCCTTAACCTAACCCAAGTTGTGCCTTAACCTAACCCAAGTTGTGCCTTAACCTAACCCAAGTTGTGCCTTAACCTAACCCAAGTTGTGCCTTAACCTAACCCAAGTTGTGCCTTAACCTAACCCAAGTTGTGCCTTAACCTAACCCAAGTTGTGCCTTAACCTAACCCAAGTTGTGCCTTAACCTAACCCACGTTGTGCCTTAACCTAACCCACGTTGTGCCTTAACCTAACCCACGTTGTGCCTTAACCTAACCCACGTTGTGCCTTAACCTAACCCACGTTGTGCCTTAACCTAACCCACGTTGTGCCTTAACCTAACCCACGTTGTGCCTTAACCTAACCCACGTTGTGCCTTAACCTAACCCACGTTGTGCCTTAACCTAACCCACGTTGTGCCTTAACCTAACCCACGTTGTGCCTTAACCTAACCCACGTTGTGCCTTAACCTAACCCACGTTGTGCCTTAACCTAACCCACGTTGTGCCTTAACCTAACCCACGTTGTGCCTTAACCTAACCCACGTTGTGCCTTAACCTAACCCACGTTGTGCCTTAACCTAACCCACGTTGTGCCTTAACCTAACCCACGTTGTGCCTTAACCTAACCCACGTTGTGCCTTAACCTAACCCACGTGTGTGCCTTAACCTAACCCACGTTGTGCCTTAACCTAACCCACGTTGTGCCTTAACCTAACCCAAGTTGTGCCTTAACCTAACCCAAGTTGTGCCTTAACCTAACCCAAGTTGTGCCTTAACCTAACCCAAGTTGTGCCTTAACCTAACCCAAGTTGTGCCTTAACCTAACCCAAGTTGTGCCTTAACCTAACCCAAGTTGTGCCTTAACCTAACCCAAGTTGTGCCTTAACCTAACCCAAGTTGTGCCTTAACCTAACCCAAGTTGTGCCTTAACCTAACCCACGTTGTGCCTTAACCTAACCCACGTTGTGCCTTAACCTAACCCACGTTGTGCCTTAACCTAACCCACGTTGTGCCTTAACCTAACCCACGTTGTGCCTTAACCTAACCCACGTTGTGCCTTAACCTAACCCACGTTGTGCCTTAACCTAACCCACGTTGTGCCTTAACCTAACCCACGTTGTGCCTTAACCTAACCCACGTTGTGCCTTAACCTAACCCACGTTGTGCCTTAACCTAACCCACGTTGTGCCTTAACCTAACCCACGTTGTGCCTTAACCTAACCCACGTTGTGCCTTAACCTAACCCACGTTGTGCCTTAACCTAACCCACGTTGTGCCTTAACCTAACCCACGTTGTGCCTTAACCTAACCCACGTTGTGCCTTAACCTAACCCACGTTGTGCCTTAACCTAACCCACGTTGTGCCTTAACCTAACCCACGTTGTGCCTTAACCTAACCCACGTTGTGCCTTAACCTAACCCACGTTGTGCCTTAACCTAACCCACGTTGTGCCTTAACCTAACCCACAGTTGTGCCTTAACCTAACCCAAGTTGTGCCTTAACCTAACCCAAGTTGTGCCTTAACCTAACCCAAGTTGTGCCTTAACCTAACCCAAGTTGTGCCTTAACCTAACCCAAGTTGTGCCTTAACCTAACCCACGTTGTGCCTTAACCTAACCCACGTTGTGCCTTAACCTAACCCACGTTGTGCCTTAACCTAACCCACGTTGTGCCTTAACCTAACCCACGTTGTGCCTTAACCTAACCCACGTTGTGCCTTAACCTAACCCACGTTGTGCCTTAACCTAACCCACGTTGTGCCTTAACCTAACCCACGTTGTGCCTTAACCTAACCCACGTTGTGCCTTAACCTAACCCACGTTGTGCCTTAACCTAACCCACGTTGTGCCTTAACCTAACCCACGTTGTGCCTTAACCTAACCCACGTTGTGCCTTAACCTAACCCACGTTGTGCCTTAACCTAACCCACGTTGTGCCTTAACCTAACCCACGTTGTGCCTTAACCTAACCCACGTTGTGCCTTAACCTAACCCAAGTTGTGCCTTAACCTAACCCACGTTGTGCCTTAACCTAACCCACGTTGTGCCTTAACCTAACCCACGTTGTGCCTTAACCTAACCCACGTTGTGCCTTAACCTAACCCACGTTGTGCCTTAACCTAACCCACGTTGTGCCTTAACCTAACCCAAGTTGTGCCTTAACCTAACCCACGTTGTGCCTTAACCTAACCCACGTTGTGCCTTAACCTAACCCAAGTTGTGCCTTAACCTGCTCTGTAATTGGCATATGACACGTTACATTAATCCAGTGTTGTCTAACCACAACCCTCTGAATATAGTTCGCTACTCGCACCGCCCACCCTCTTGTGTATCGTTTCATGTTCAACACTTCGCAAGTGTTGCTTACTTTTTACATGCTCCCGCTGTACACTGTAATGTGGACGACTGCAGGATGTACATCGCCCCCACCCTCCCCCCTGCCTTCGCACGCTGGTCGTTCAGGTGCTTGCGTGTTCAATGCCCTTCGCAGCTGTTCACTGGCATTCGCATGTCGAAGCGCTCAGTCTACGTCGTGGTACGGCCTGTGTCCACTGTCCGCTGATGTCGTAAGCTTAACCCTCACATTGTACTGCACATAGGTCCGTATGTACTGCATGATACGCTGTGGCACATGTGTGACCGTACAACGACTGCGCCCAACAACAGCGAACCATACGGTCCAAATGTTGTGCACTCAGCCACGTGCCGTCTCCCCATAACAGCTACATTGCAGTGTGGTACGCCATAGAGACGTGTGGGATTAACGGACGCCCTGGATGGCGATCAGCATGAGCCGTCTGTTGATGTAGTGGCGCGTGTATTCAAACGTAGTCGTCTCTTCTCACACAGTGTGATAGCATGGTGCACCGCGTTCCACATCTGCGACATGGTACAGATGCTGGTTGACAGTCGGTCTCGTAATGGACATCGCATACGTAGGGGGCCACCTCCCACGTGTTCTCTAGTCGTGCACATTTTGTTGCGTGTATGTGGGCAGACGTAGTGTGTCGTGACACCTAACAGACAGGTATGCAATAATCGTTGCATTTG